>NW_026991001.1:0-2500 GCF_036250125.1 Pseudopipra pipra
CGACCCCCGAGCGGTCGGCGTCCAACTTCTTAGAGGGACAAGTGGCGTTCAGCCACCCGAGATTGAGCAATAACAGGTCTGTGATGCCCTTAGATGTCCGGGGCCGCACGCGCGCTACACTGACTGGCTCAGCTTGTGCCTACCCTCCGCCGGCAGGCGCGGGTAACCCGTTGAACCCCATTCGTGATGGGGATCGGGGATTGCAATTCTTCCCCGTGAACGAGGAATTCCCAGTAAGTGCGGGTCATAAGCTCGCGTTGATTAAGTCCCTGCCCTTTGTACACACCGCCCGTCGCTACTACCGATTGGATGGTTTAGTGAGGTCCTCGGATCGGCCCCGGCGGGGTCGGCCACGGCCCTGGCGGAGCGTCGAGAAGACGGTCGAACTTGACTATCTAGAGGAAGTAAAAGTCGTAACAAGGTTTCCGTAGGTGAACCTGCGGAAGGATCATTACCGGGGGGCCGCCAGGCCGGCGTCGGCGCGCGCCGCGCCGCGCCCGGTCGCGCCCGCTGTGACTCGAACGCTCGGTCCCCGCCGCCGCCGCGGCGGCGCGGGGCCACGCCGCTTCCCGTCGTGGAGCCGTGCGCCGCGCCCCGGCAGGCGAGAGAGAAAAGAGCGGGGCGGCCGAGGCGCGCGGCCCGCGTGGGGGGAGAGGCGGCCGCGGCCGGCGGCGAGCGCCGCGCGCCCGTCCCCGCGCGCGCGGGCGGGGCCCTCCCCGCTTTGACCGCGCGTCGCGGCCGGGCGGCCGAAGGTCGGCAGCTGCGCGCTCGCCGCCCCGGAGGCCGGCCCTCCCCTCCGCGCCGGTCCGTCGCCGGTCCGTCCCCCGCCGGAGAGCGGGGCGCGGCCGGCCGGCCGGAGCCCTCGTCCCCGCCGGCAGCGGCGAGCCCGGGCGGGCGGCGCCGCCGAACGCCGTCCGCGCCGGGCCGCCGGGCCGCGCCGCGGCTCCGAGTTGGCCCGAGCCCGCGGCCCTCTCCTCCGCGCCGGCCCGCCGGCTGCGGGCGGCCAGGGTCCCCGGCGGGGCCGCCGCCGGAAGGCGCGCCGCGCGCCCCTCTTTTTCTCGTCTTTCGTCGCTCGGCGGCCGGCGGCCCGCCGCCGCCGCCGCGCCCCGCCCGTCGGCGCCTCGGTCGCTTCCCCGTCCTTCCCCCCCGCGCGCGCGGGCGAGCGGGCGGGGGGGGGGGCTCGGAAGCGGCGAGCGCGGGCGGCCCCCGGGGCGCGCGCGGAGCGAGCGGCGCCGTCGGCGCCCGGCGAGCGACGGCCGAAAGCGAGAAAGCGAAGGGGGGGGCGCGAGGGCGCCTTCCGGGGAGGCGGCTCCTCCGACCCTCCGCCCGCAGCGGGCCCACAGGGGCGGCGCGGCAGGGCGAGGGCCCGGGCGGGGCGTTCCGGGCCGCGCGCGGGGCGAGCTCCGTTGGCCGGTCGGCCGTCCCCGCGCCGGCGGGGCGGTCCGAGCCGCAGGCGTCCTCTCGGGGGCGGTGCCGGGCTACTGAGGGAAACCCCGGTCCCCGAGCCAGGAGGCGGCGGTGGTGGTGGCGGACGTCGGGCGCGCCCCCGCGGGCGGACGCTCCCCCGAGGGCGGCAGCGGGGGAGGCACCCCCGCGGGGCCATGCAGGTCGTTTCCCTCGCCCCAGGGCCAGGTACCTAGCGCTCGGCGCCCGGGCGGCCGGCGAGGCCCCCCCGCCGGGGGTCGAGAGCCGCCGCCGGGAGAGCCGGGCGGAGGTTTAAAGACTCGGGCGGCCGGACGCCGGCGGCCGGGCGGTGGCGGCCGGGCGGCGGCGCGGTGCCACTGAGGGGTGGGGAGCCTACTCCCGCCGATCCCCTGCGGTGGTGGCCGCGTCCGCCGGCCGCGCTCGTCCCCGCCCGCCGCGCGGGCGGCCGTGCCGGGGCGGGGTCCCCTGCCCCCCCCGCTCCGCGGTCCGGTCTCGGCGGAGAAGACGGCGGCGGCGCGCGGTCGGCCGCGCGCCGTCCCGCCCGCCCCCCCCGCCGGGGGCGACCGCCGCCGCGGCGGAGGGCGCGTGCCCTCCGCCGAGGGCGGCGCGGGTGGCGGCCGCCGGGCCCGCCGCCCTCCTTTCTCGTCTCGCGGCCGTCGGCCTCCCCCCCGAGGCGGCGGCAGGAGGCCGCCGCCGAGCCGCGCGCCCGCCCGCCCGCCCGGGCGAGCGCCGGTGGGCGGCGTCCCCGTCCCCGCAGGCCGTCCGGGGAGCGCGCCGGCTTCCGAGCGGCGGCGTCGCCGCTCGGCGCGTGTCCCCCGAGCGGGACGGTCGGCCGGGAGTCGCCCGCCGCCGTCGGCGGTAGCGCCGTGCCGGGCCCCGCCCGTCGCTCGCCCGTCGCCCCGGCCGGGGGCCGCGCGTCCGCGGCGAAGCGGCGCGGCGGCGGCCGAGGGGGCCCCGTCCCCCCCGGCCGAGCGCCGCCCGCCTTCCGCCGGGCGCGCGGCCGCCGAAAGGGGGTCGAGGGCGCCGAGCGGCGGCGGCGGTGCCGGCAGGGCCTCCGCGCCAGCGGCGGCGGCGG
>NW_026991001.1:10000-15000 GCF_036250125.1 Pseudopipra pipra
GCGGGTAGACCTGTTCCCGCCGGCCGCCGGACTTAGAGCCGGAGCGGCGCCGCCGCCCGGCCCGGATGCGGGTAGACCTGTTCCCGCCGACCGGCGGACTTAGAGCCGGAGCGGCGGCGCCGCCGCCCGGCCCGGATGCGGGTAGACCTGTTCCCGCCGGCCGCCGGACTTAGAGCCGGAGCGGCGGCGCCGCCGCCCGGCCCGGATGCGGGTAGACCTGTTCCCGCCGACCGGCGGACTTAGAGCCGGAGCGGCGCCGCCGCCCGGCCCGGATGCGGGTAGACGTGTTCCCGCCGACCGGCGGACTTAGAGCCGGAGCGGCGCCGCCGCCCGGCCCGGATGCGGGTAGACGTGTTCCCGCCGACCGGCGGACTTAGAGCCGGAGCGGCGCCGCCGCCCGGCCCGGATGCGGGTAGACCTGTTCCCGCCGACCGGCGGACTTAGAGCCGGGGCGGCGCCGCCGCCCGGCCCGGATGCGGGTAGACGTGTTCCCGCCGACCGGCGGACTTAGAGCCGGAGCGGCGCCGCCGCCCGGCCCGGTCGCGGGTAGACGTGTTCCCGCCGGCCGGCGGACTTAGAGCCGGAGCGGCGCCGCCGGCCGGCCCGGATGCGGGTAGACCTTTTCCCGCCGACCGGCGGACTTAGAGCCGGAGCGGCGCCGCCGCCCGGCGGCGAGTGGACCCGGTCTCCGAGCCCCGTGGGTAGAGCTCCTGTCCAGGTCCGGCAGCTAGAGCCGCTCCGAGGGCTCGGCGAGGGCCCTCGGCCGGCGCCGAAGCGCTGCCGTTTCCGGCCGGTGCTCCGAGCGTGGCACCGAATTCACGGAGCGAGCAGACGGCGTGCGACCGCTCGATCCGTCGGTCGGCGCGCCGGCGTGCCCTTCCGGCCCTGCCCCGACCTCCCCGATTTCCCACAGTTCTTAGCGAGTCCTTCCAGCGCGCATGCTCCGTCCAGTACTCTCCCGGGGGGCTCGTTGCGGGGACTCCATCTCCCGTGGCCCTTTGCGGCAGACTTCCTCTCCGGCGTTAAGGCTTTCCCCTGCCCCGAGGCTGAAAGAAGAAACGTTCTCTGCGGGGCGGGGAAGCCGGGGGAGTAACTGGGACTCTCTTTAGGCGGCACGGCTGCGGCCGACCGGGCTCGGCCGCCTCGGCGCCGCCGGGAAGAGCCGATGTCCGAGAGTAGCGGCTAGAGCCGGTCTCGGGGCTTAGCGCTGCGCTTTCTGCCCGGCGCTCCGAGCGTAGCAGCCTTTCCCCTGCCCCGAGGGTGAAAGAAGAGACGTTCTCTGCGGGGCGGGGAAACGGGGGGAGCAACCGGGACTCTGCCCGGGTGGCACGGCTGCCGCCGCCTCGGCTCGGCCGCAGAGGTGCGCAGCGGGTAGAGTTGTCGTCCGTGCCCGGCGGGTAGACCCCTGGTCCGAAGCCGGCGGGTAGACCTGGTGTCCCGGTGCAGCGGGTAGACCTGTGGTCCGGGCTCGTCGGCTCGAGCCGCTCTCCGAGTCGGGTGGCTGGAGCGGGTTCCGAGCGCTTAGCCGAGGCCCTCGGCGGGTGCCGAGGCGCCGCCGTTCCTGCCCGGGGCTCCGAGTGGGAAAGAGAGGGCGTTGTCCGCGGCGCGGGTCCAGAGGGGGAGTAGCTGGGACTCTCTTAAGGTGGCAGGGCGGCGGCCGACTGGGCTCGGCGGCGGGGGTGCCGGTGGGTACAGCTGCTCTCGGAGCCCGGCGGGTAGACCTGTTGTCCGAGCCCGGCGGGTAGACCTGTTGTCCGAGCCCGGCGGGTAGACCTGTTGTCCGAGCCCGGCGGGTAGACCTGTTGTCCGAGCCCGGCGGGTAGACCTCTTGTCCGAGCCCGGCGGGTAGACCTCTTGTCCGAGCCCGGCGGGTAGACCTCTTGTCCGAGCCCGGCGGGTAGACCTGTTGTCCGAGCATGGCGGGTAGACCTGGTGTCCGAGCCCGGCGGGTAGACCTGGTGTCCGAGCCCGGCGGGTAGACCTGGTGTCCGAGCCCGGCGGGTAGACCTGGTGTCCGAGCCCGGCGGGTAGACCTGGTGTCCGAGCATGGCGAGTAGACCTGGTGTCCGAGCCCGGCGGGTAGACCTGGTGTCCGAGCATGGCGGGTAGACCTGGTGTCCGGGCCCGGCGGGTAGACCTGGTGTCCGAGCCCGGCGGGTAGACCTGGCGTTCGGGTTAGGCGGGTCGACCTGGTGTTCGGGCCCGGCGGGTAGACCTGGTGTCCGAGCCCGGCGGGTAGACCTGGTGTCCGGGCCCGGCGGGTAGACCTGGTGTCCGAGCCCGGCGGGTAGACCTGGTGTCCGGGCCCGGCGGGTAGACCTGGTGCCCGAGCCCGGCGGGTAGACCTGTTGGCCCGGGCTTCCGGGCCGACCCGTTCGCCCAGTCGGGCGCGGCCGGCCTCGTGCCCCGCCGGGTGCTGTCGAGCATCAGGTCTACCCGGTTCCGGGGCTGGCGAGCATCAGGTCTACCCGGTTCCGGAGCCGGCCGATGCGGCCGCCGCGGCCGCCGCCGGCGGCCTGCGCCCCGGCGGCGTCCCGGCGCAGGGCCACCAGGTCTACCCGGCTCCGGCGGGACTTAGGCGCCTGTCGGCATTTTCGGGGTAGACCTGTTGTCGCGGCCGGCCCCGGAAGTCGGCCAAGGGGTCGCTGTCGGGCGCCGCCTCCGGTTAGGTCTAGGCGAGAGGCGGCCTGCTCTCGCGCGCCTCCCCGCTGAGGAGCCTCGAGCCGCTTCGGAGGCGCGGCGGCGCCAGGACGCGTCTGTCCGTATTGTGGGCAGGGGTTGTCTAGCAGCGCGGGTTCCGAGGGCCCCTTTTCTTCCGCGTCTGCTGCCGCGCGGCCTTCGGCGCGTGCCACGGGCCGGCCAACCCCACGAGCGGCAGGAAGGCCGGCGCGAGAAAGCCGCGGGGCTCTCGACCGGCTTCCTCGGGCGGGCCCGATGACGGGAGAGGAAGACGAGAGCCGAGCGCGAAAGCGCAGCCGAGGGAGTGCGGGACTGGGACGGCCGAGGGGGGCCCGCGGGGGCCCGACAGCAGCGTCCAGCCCGAGCCGGTGGCGGCTGCCGGCTCCCTGAGGGCCCCGGGCGAAGGCGATGGTGTGCGAGGGCGGCGAGGCGGCGGCGTCTCGTCCTTTCGGTGGGCCGGCCTTAAGCCGGCGCCCGTCGTCCGGCGGCGGCGGCGGGCATTGTTGCGGGCGGTTGGCGGCCGGGGCTCGAAGGGCCGAGCCCGCGCGGGCTTTTTCCCCGGCCGCCTCCCGAGAGCCCCGAAGATGGCCCGGGCCTGGGTGGCGGCGCCCTGTCCTCGGCTGCCGGGCGGCAGCGGTGCCGGCGGCGTGCCGGGGACTGGCGGTGGGCGTGCGGCCTCGCCTGGGCCCGGCCGGTTGCCGGAGGGGCTCGGTGACGGGACCGCCCGATGGTCGGGCGAGGCGGCGCCCTCGGCGCGCCTCGGCTCTTTTGTTCGTTCCCCCTTCCTCGGCCCTAAGCCGGGGACCCGCCCAGCGGGCCGAAGGCGGCGGCGCCGGCCGGCCAGGCTGTGGCCGGCGGCCGCGCCGGCAGACCGAGAACCCGACAGAGTCGCCGGGGAGCCCTGGGGACGCACGATGGCCGTTGGCGGGCGAGGCGGCGGCGCCTCGCCCCTCCCTCCTCTTAGGCCGGCGCGAGAGCCACGGCGGCCGGGCGGCCCGTGCGGTCGGGCCTGCCCCGCCGGCCTGGCTGCCGGAGGGCTGGGTTCCGCGAAGGTCTGTCGGCCGGGGGCCGGGTTGCGGGCGAAGTGGGGCGCCCTCCCGGCCTTTTTTTTCCGTTTTTTTTGATTTTTGCTCCGGCGGCCTTAAGCCGCAGCACGCCGAGCGCGCCAGGGAAGAGAAAGTGCGTGAGAGCGCGAGAGCGGCCCGGCAGCGGCCGGCCGCCGCCGAGGCGCGAGCCCGTGGGCAGCGAGAGGGAATCGGGGAGCGAGGGGCGCGGGCCCCGCCCCGAGCCCCGGGCGGCCGTGGCTAGCACGGCGAGCGAGAGGCGCGCGTGCTTTTTTCTCGGGGGCTTTTTGTTTTTCTCCCCGTCGCCGTCCCCCGGCCTTTCTGGGGGAAGCCGACGGCCGCGAGGCGGGCGAAAGCCGGTGGCCCCGCGGCACGTTCGGTGGCGCTTTCGCACGCTGGAGGTGTGCCGCTCTGCGGGGGGCGGCCGTGGGCCCGGCGGGGCCGGAAGCGTGGGTTGTCCGGAGCCGGGCGTCCGGCGGCACCCGCCTCCTGCCGGGCCGGGAGAGAGCCGTGGAGAGTAGCGTGCGGGCCGCCGGCGTCGGCGGCCTGGGGCACGTGCCGTCCTCCGCGTAGTGGCAGGCTGAGCGAGAGTGGCCGTGGGGCCGTTCCCCGAGTGACGATGGATGAGGCTTTTCGGGAGGCGTGGGAGAGGGCCCCCGGCGGGCCGGCGCTCCTCCGTGGCCGGCCGAGAGGCGCGGCGGAGGCCGGTGTTCGGGCCGGGCGGTCTCCTCTGCCCGTGGGCTTCCCGTGGCAGGCGAGGTGTCGCCCCTCCCGCCGGGGAGGGGCTTCTTCACCGTACCGAGCTGTGTGACGGCCGCGCGGCCCCGCGAGCTTTTCAGGTGTCCTTGGGTAAAAACAGGCGAGGTGCCGGTGCCGGCCTGGGTCCGGGTGGCGCCCGTGGGTGCCGGCCGCGCGCAGCGCCGGGCGGCGGTGCGGCCGGAGCCGCGACGGCGAGCCAGAGAGAGGCGAGAGAGAAAAGGGAGGAAAGAAAAAGGCTCGGGGGGAAGCGCCCCCCGCCCGCAGGTAGCGCCGGAGAGCGCAGCGGGTCGCCGCGCCGCCGCCCGCTGCCGAGCGAGCCGCCCCGGCCGAAGGGGCCTCGGGGACCGGGCCGCGCCCGCCTCGTCGGGTCGCCGTCTCCTCTAGCACGTCCGGTGGTGCCGCGCGGCCGAGCCGCCGGCCGGCCGGCCGGGCCGGCTTCGGGGGCGGGTCAGCCCCAGCCGAGCCGCGGCCGGCGGCGTGGCGCGCGCGCGGCCGCGC
>NW_026991001.1:27500-29664 GCF_036250125.1 Pseudopipra pipra
CCTGCCCCGACCTCCCCGATTTCCCACAGTTCTTAGCGAGTCCTTCCAGCGCGCATGCTCCGTCCAGTACTCTCCCGGGGGGCTCGTTGCGGGGACTCCATCTCCCGTGGCCCTTTGCGGCAGACTTCCTCTCCGGCGTTAAGGCTTTCCCCTGCCCCGAGGCTGAAAGAAGAAACGTTCTCTGCGGGGCGGGGAAGCCGGGGGAGTAACTGGGACTCTCTTTAGGCGGCACGGCTGCGGCCGACCGGGCTCGGCCGCCTCGGCGCCGCCGGGAAGAGCCGATGTCCGAGAGTAGCGGCTAGAGCCGGTCTCGGGGCTTAGCGCTGCGCTTTCTGCCCGGCGCTCCGAGCGTAGCAGCCTTTCCCCTGCCCCGAGGGTGAAAGAAGAGACGTTCTCTGCGGGGCGGGGAAACGGGGGGAGCAACCGGGACTCTGCCCGGGTGGCACGGCTGCCGCCGCCTCGGCTCGGCCGCAGAGGTGCGCAGCGGGTAGAGTTGTCGTCCGTGCCCGGCGGGTAGACCCCTGGTCCGAAGCCGGCGGGTAGACCTGGTGTCCCGGTGCAGCGGGTAGACCTGTGGTCCGGGCTCGTCGGCTCGAGCCGCTCTCCGAGTCGGGTGGCTGGAGCGGGTTCCGAGCGCTTAGCCGAGGCCCTCGGCGGGTGCCGAGGCGCCGCCGTTCCTGCCCGGGGCTCCGAGTGGGAAAGAGAGGGCGTTGTCCGCGGCGCGGGTCCAGAGGGGGAGTAGCTGGGACTCTCTTAAGGTGGCAGGGCGGCGGCCGACTGGGCTCGGCGGCGGGGGTGCCGGTGGGTACAGCTGCTCTCGGAGCCCGGCGGGTAGACCTGTTGTCCGAGCCCGGCGGGTAGACCTGTTGTCCGAGCCCGGCGGGTAGACCTGTTGTCCGAGCCCGGCGGGTAGACCTGTTGTCCGAGCCCGGCGGGTAGACCTCTTGTCCGAGCCCGGCGGGTAGACCTCTTGTCCGAGCCCGGCGGGTAGACCTCTTGTCCGAGCCCGGCGGGTAGACCTGTTGTCCGAGCATGGCGGGTAGACCTGGTGTCCGAGCCCGGCGGGTAGACCTGGTGTCCGAGCCCGGCGGGTAGACCTGGTGTCCGAGCCCGGCGGGTAGACCTGGTGTCCGAGCCCGGCGGGTAGACCTGGTGTCCGAGCATGGCGAGTAGACCTGGTGTCCGAGCCCGGCGGGTAGACCTGGTGTCCGAGCATGGCGGGTAGACCTGGTGTCCGGGCCCGGCGGGTAGACCTGGTGTCCGAGCCCGGCGGGTAGACCTGGCGTTCGGGTTAGGCGGGTCGACCTGGTGTTCGGGCCCGGCGGGTAGACCTGGTGTCCGAGCCCGGCGGGTAGACCTGGTGTCCGGGCCCGGCGGGTAGACCTGGTGTCCGAGCCCGGCGGGTAGACCTGGTGTCCGGGCCCGGCGGGTAGACCTGGTGCCCGAGCCCGGCGGGTAGACCTGTTGGCCCGGGCTTCCGGGCCGACCCGTTCGCCCAGTCGGGCGCGGCCGGCCTCGTGCCCCGCCGGGTGCTGTCGAGCATCAGGTCTACCCGGTTCCGGGGCTGGCGAGCATCAGGTCTACCCGGTTCCGGAGCCGGCCGATGCGGCCGCCGCGGCCGCCGCCGGCGGCCTGCGCCCCGGCGGCGTCCCGGCGCAGGGCCACCAGGTCTACCCGGCTCCGGCGGGACTTAGGCGCCTGTCGGCATTTTCGGGGTAGACCTGTTGTCGCGGCCGGCCCCGGAAGTCGGCCAAGGGGTCGCTGTCGGGCGCCGCCTCCGGTTAGGTCTAGGCGAGAGGCGGCCTGCTCTCGCGCGCCTCCCCGCTGAGGAGCCTCGAGCCGCTTCGGAGGCGCGGCGGCGCCAGGACGCGTCTGTCCGTATTGTGGGCAGGGGTTGTCTAGCAGCGCGGGTTCCGAGGGCCCCTTTTCTTCCGCGTCTGCTGCCGCGCGGCCTTCGGCGCGTGCCACGGGCCGGCCAACCCCACGAGCGGCAGGAAGGCCGGCGCGAGAAAGCCGCGGGGCTCTCGACCGGCTTCCTCGGGCGGGCCCGATGACGGGAGAGGAAGACGAGAGCCGAGCGCGAAAGCGCAGCCGAGGGAGTGCGGGACTGGGACGGCCGAGGGGGGCCCGCGGGGGCCCGACAGCAGCGTCCAGCCCGAGCCGG
>NW_026991002.1:0-29593 GCF_036250125.1 Pseudopipra pipra
AGTAAAAGAGTTTATAAATTAATATAATTCCCACACTTTGATTTGTTCTTCTCTAATAACATCATTTTATATCTGTAAATATATAAAATAAAATAAATAATGCAAGAAGACAGGGTGTTTTCTGCAGGAAAGACTGACTCTTCAAAAGATCTGTCAATGTTACATTTCTGACAAGGTGTTAATGCAAGTGTTCAGGAAGACTGGTAGGACTTGTAAATACGGCTGACAAGGATATTTTCCAGTTTGTTGCCACCTTTGTCATTTTCTGTATGACAGAGTTCTGTGCATCTCTGCAAGTTCCTGCAATGTGAATTAAGTTGCAGAAAATCCTGGCAAACAAGGTGATATCGATGTCCCTCGTTTTTAAAACAAACCCCACCCAAACTCTCACTTTTATTCTTTCAAAACTGAGAAAAGATAATTTTTTTCCTATTGGGGATAAGGGCCTTAAATGATTTCAAAATATTTAGGCTGAGATTGAAAACAATGTGGAAAGATGCAGTGGAGTGAGACATTCAGGCAGTTTTAATCAACCAGATAAAGACAGTTTATAATGACAGTCAATCCCAACAAAAACTGTCACTATAATTCACCTGTAATGAGTTGCTATAGAGGGAGCTGCCAATACCAATCTAGTTTAATAACAGCCTCCTACCAAACAAGAAATGTGTGTACTGAGTGTGCTACATACAGCAGGTGAATGGGTTTGCAACGTTATGTGTAAATCAATGTATTTCCTTTATTGTCTTGGATTTCTCTTCAGATCGGTGTCCCTACCCATCTCTGGATTTTAAAGTAAGAATTCAATTGGCATTTAAATTATTTCAGGTGAGGATTTTTGTTTCTCTTTGTGGTACCATGCATTTGGACAAAAGCTGGAATTTTATATGCTGCCAGGCCACTCATTATTTCAGTAACAGAAATTTTACTGTGACACTGCTATTTGTTATTAAGTTAGTTCTCAAAATAGGTCCCTTTTAAACTATTCAATTTCTTTTATGTCTGGGCAAAATATATCCAAGGGGAAGAGAAACTGGTATAATTCAAACCAAATAGGAACTGGTTTTTTTGCAGTAAACTTTTAAAGTGATATCTGAATGTTTTGATTTATTACAAGTTACACATATTAAGTAATAAACACACATACTATAGACACACAATTTTAGCTATTATTTTTCATTTTCCTAGTAAATGTAATTGTTACTCTTTATTAGGGGCTCAAATGATGGACCTGAGGACTCTCATAACTCCTTTAGTTGACAAATCCCATTCTGGTAACTCTTCTCTTCCTCCTCCTTCTCTTTCAGAAATTTATCTGCTGCTGCAGAAAAGGGAAAAAACTAAAAATGTATTTCCTGCAATCCTCTTGGTAATCTGCCATAGGGAATATTTATTATGTGATGGTGAATGGAAAACTTTGTCAGGATTGAAATTGCACCCAGTGTGTAAAAAGATAATTAGGACCGTTTTGTCCAGTGTTAGCAGGAAATGAAATGGAATTTTGCATTTTATTTGCCAAGTGGGAATGGTACCCATTTTTATTGCCATTAGCAGTAAATCCCATGTTTGTCCCAGGATCTTGTGGAAGTTTGCACACAGCCCTTCACAAAGCCAGTGACACAGAGTGATTTGCAATTTGAGGAGCCCCACAATATTCCACGGCAGTTTTGAGTTTAGGAGGCAGCTCTTTGCTGTTTTGCATACAGAAAATCCAATGGCAAACTGTCCTAACTTTTGTTAAACACTGGCTTTTTCATGGAGTAATCACTGGAATATTTCCAGAAAATAATTTTAGGTTGCCAAAGAATCACAAGAAATTTTTTAATAGAAGTAAGTAGACTGTGATTCTCAATTGACTTTGCCCAAAAGGTTCTATTTATAAAACCCCAAATATTAATCAAACATTACAATCCCTGGTATTACTTGAAGGAGAGGCCCCAGGGTGTTTCTGCAGTGAGTCTTTCCCAGGATTTTGGGTGTAGCTGAAGGACTTTGTACCAATTTATCATCACTAATAACAGCCGTGCCCTTGTCTCCTGCTATTGACAGATGATTTTGTTTCAACGCCGCTATTGGCATTTTGGCAATCCTTCAAATCCACTGGAGTGCTGCCTTCATTAGTTTAATGAGAAAATACATTTACATGTTATCCTGAAAAAAAGAGAACTAGCTGAGAGCTATATTTATGTAGCATAAGGTTGCTCAAGTGTTTTAAAAATACGAGCAGGTGCAACAAGTTATTTGTTCGAGCGGAAAACGCTGTGTCGTTCAGTGCGTGTCCTAATGAATGTCAGGTGTTGTAGCTAAATGTGCCTTTAGTGCTATTAATTCGAAAATGTGTCCTTGCTATACTGCCACAGAAACACATTTTCAATATTTCTTTTCAAGCGAAACGATCCTTTGAATGACTTCTCGGGAGTATTTTAATATGGCTGGCAATTCTTGTTATTAAAAGTAAATATTTAACCTGTTCTCAAGCACCTTGAGTAATAATAAATGAAGAAGGTGCATTTCAGACAAATAACCTTTATTTTAAAGAACTGGGGCCAGCTGGATTTGGCAGCACATGTTAAGTGAATGGAGCCTTTTAAATAAAATGATGCAACTGAACTAAGGGCCTTTGGTAATTAGGGAACAAATCCAGTGTTTGTAGTTAAGTGACTCTTGTAGTGACATCAGTGGTGATGACTTAAGGCTGAAGATAATAAGAAAAACTTCACCAGATATGAAAAGTATCTCTCCAAGCTGTATTTTAGACTACGTGAAAATGTGTGTAATAAATAAGAATAACTAATAAAGAAAAACAGAAGACAGTTTAGATTGAGTCTTTACATTGATTTTAGAAGGTTTAGAGAAACACTGCCAGTTCAGGAATAAAGATCAGTAATTTCTGTTTCCAGGACTGAGACAGTAATCTCAGAAATCTAAAGCAAACTGTGGTACTAAAAAGAGAGAAAATCTTGCAAGGAACTTAAGAGATAGAGCATCTTCCAGAAACGATGTGCAGTGCATCATATCTCACATAATATCTCCAAGCAGTGATTCAAACTGATGAAGCAGCCCAAAGAGCTTTTCAGTGAGAGAGAATTCAGCAGCCTCAAGTGCAATTGGTAAAGTAATAAAACATGGTTTTGTGCTGCAGGACTTCAAAGTAGACTGTAATGCAAACTGGGCAATAGTAGAGCCACACCATTAGAAAGGCACAAATATGTTTTATTTATATTTATTTTCTGGATTTCTGTCTCATTAAATTTGTCAAACGCATTAATTTTCACCCAGAACTACACAAATCTCTGTTCTTTTATTTTGCTTTTAAGTACGGTCCTTTAACAAGGCAACATTTCCAAACTTAAAATTCCACCTAAATCAGTGAAACCAATGTGAAATTTTTGCATGTTAAGCACAGCTTTTGAGCCTGCCTCCTCGTGGAAGTACTAGGAAAAAGATAAATCCATCATTCCTCAAGACTCTATAAATATGAAAGGCATTTCTCAGGCTCGAAATGATAAATGATACCAGGCTTTTCACTTGTCCTCTGCTCCAAGGACCTCTTCCCTATTTCTTCTCTGAGCAGTTTGGAAACTAAGAGAGAACAGGCCTTTCCTTTGCTTTATTTTTACATTTTTTTTCTAATTTTTAACAGATTTCTCTCTTGCCCTTTGTCTCATGGTTGTATAGATCACCCTGAGCACGTGCCAGTGTGCTGGAGGCTCCTCAGAGCTGCCTTTCTCAAAGACATTTCCAAAAAGTCAGCTGGTGCCCTGCTGGGGCTCTGCTGAGGAAGACCCACAAATAATTCTCATGTAAGGCTTTCAGGTTTTGTCATGGTGGAGGTTTTAATTCTGAACTTCCAATTCTCTGAATTTATTGTAAGGTTTTTCACGTTCAAATACCTTTTTCCTAGCTAGAAAATTAAATTAAAGGAATGGAACCATTATTGCAGTTCTGTACCAGAGTGCTAATAATATCAAATATATAATTCTTAGGGGAAAAATTCAAATATAGTGGGTGATTAGAGTGGTATTACAGGCTGGCAAACGAAAAATCACTGTAAGCTGAACAGCAGGATGTAAGGATATTGTGGTGAATTATAAAAACATTTGGCACATTGCTAGAGTTCCTCTCTATGGTGCTGTGTTATCTCATTTCAAATGCTGTAATTAAAATTGAGCAAACTTTGAATTAATGTAGCCGAGAATTATCTTCCCAAATGCACTCTTAAAATTTTCCTCTGTCCTTATTCTGCATAAGAGAGATTGAGAATGGAGAATTGTCATAAGGTCCTGGCATTCCAGTCTTGTGTTCTTCCTCTGTGAGCCGACTTCAAAATCGGTGTTACTGCTCAGACCTCCCTCAAGATGTTTATCAAGTGTTTCTCACACACAGCGAGGCTGAAAAAGAAGATTTTGAATGTGGTAATTTTGACTATTTCAAAATAGATATGAAACACACTTGATGTGAAAGCCTGGAGGGGGGAAAACTGCAAAGGAATTGCATGTAAACTTCATTCAGTAATGGAAGCAAAACAGTATTTGTAATATGGTTTGATCAGTAACTTCAGCTGTTTTAAATCTTGGAAGAGGTGATGGCAATGGATGTAAAGAATAAAAGGCTGTATTTGAATTTTAACAGTTATTTATAGTTCCTGAACCTGAAAAATTCAGATCATTTAGAAAAATAAAAAAAAAAAAAAATATCTCTGGTTCCTGGACATCTGAGCACTGGCTTGTCAAATGCCAGACAAATAGAGAGAATAAAAATACTTACAGTATCAAACCAATCTATTTGAAATGAGAGGGATGTGATCATTTGGTAATTGCTGCCAAGTATTTTTCATTTTGTATATTCTCTACCCAGCATGGCTGTCATGTTGCCATGATTATGTCAATGGTATCTGTGAAATATTACCTATACATAAAAACTTTTTCTACCTAACTTTTTACTTATAGCTAATTTTTGATTTCTGTCTTTCTTGCACATAACCACGTGTGGTCTTTGATAAACACCTTCTCTCTTTGCCACTTTCTCATTTTCTTAACTCATGGTGCTCACTCCCTACAAATGTATGTCCATCTGGCTTACCAGGGCTAGTTATTTCTCATTTTTAAGTCCAATGTGGGCATCTAGAACTGTGGAAATGTGAGAGAAATCAGAAAGAATTCCTGGAACCTGCTTGTTCGGTGTGTTATTGCTGTGGAAGGCTTAGCTGAGAAAACTCAGTTTGTCGTTCTGCGACGATGATAAAGAAATGCTGTTCGTGTAACGAGTCTCCCAAGAAAGCTCTGAAAATCAAAACCAGCAGGGCTTTTCTTTGAAAGCTTCCCTTCCAATTTTAGGAGAGTTTTTTCATCTCGTGCGAGATTTGCCAAGTCAGGCACGGAGCTGGTTCTTTCTGCAGTGCCTTCCACGGGCTGACCTCCTGGTTTTTTGTGAAATGCTCTGCTCCAGTAGCTGCTGGTGAAGGCCTGGGCCCTTGGTAGCACTAAGCAGATGATTAACTGTGCTTCCCTGACAGTTTAAAGGGTAGATGATGATTTCAGCTCCTCTAACTGCAGCATGATCAAATGGAGTTCCCAAACTGTCCAGTATTGACTGACAAAAAGTTGATTTCCCCAAGGCTGCCTTGAACTAAATTTATAGCACACCTCTGACAGAGAAGACTTTATATCTATATTTAATTTATGCTTGTGTTACTTCTCTTTCTCCTGTTGCCTTGAGACTGACCAGAACAGTTTCTTTAACAGGATCAGTTGAGGTTTTCCCCATCTGCTGCTTTTTTTTTTTTAATGTCTATTGTTCCTCTTGAGAAAGGATAAAATCTTAAGTTAACTAAGGAGAGAGATCCATTTTGCTGATACTTCCTTAATATTGGATGTTATTTCCCATACTTAGATCATTCAGTTGTATCCTTAAGAATATGCTTTCATCAGGAAAAATGAGCATCCTTCAGGTCAGCTAAGGACCTTTACAAATTCATTAACGCATATAAATAATCTATTACTAATATAGTAATATTTGAAGTTTTTAACACTTAGAATGGATACACTAGACAGCAAAAAACGAGATCAAAAAGATTTCTTGTTCAGTTCTGCCTCAAAGAATTTTGTATGAAAGCTTTGTACCTCTTCCAGGTTGCAATGAAGTTTTCCCACAGAATATTGGTTTCTCTATTCTTGATGAATAATTTCGACTAGCAAAAGTTCTTCATGCCTTTCCTGTTTTTTCATTTAAAATTTTAGCAAGGAATTGTTATTCTTTTATGCTGAAATTCAAGCAGTAAAGCACAAGGTGTGTTTTCAGAAGACATTGTTCTTGAGATCTGAGTGAATTATATATAAGTATTTTATTGTTTTCTGTTTCTCACAGCTTTTCCTGTGGTACTTTCCTTTTTTTTTAGATGAAATTTCACTACCCTGGATAACTTAATCTACAGTCAATAGCAATAGAGTGAATGTTCATACATTCTCTAAAGAATGCAATTTATGTTTAGAACATTTTTTTTCTCAGGGATTGCCTAAAATGCTGAGCTACAAAGTCATCCCAACTGACATATTTTCAAAAGAAACCATCTCAATTAATTGCAGTAGATAACTACTGCCAACCTCTAGAAAGGTGTCAGATCTATTTTTTTATTTGCTGTATTATTTTATTTATTTGCATAATTTCATAATCATGTCTGGCTCTACATGAGACTGGGCTTTCACTGCAGTTGTAGGAGATCAGAGGAGTTATATATGGAATTTGAACCAGAAGTTCAGATCAACTTTTGCATTGCTAATTGGAAAGCTGTTGCAAAGATCTTTCACTCCATCCCTAAGGATCACCTGTTTTCTCTGTTTCTCACCTTCCTTATTGCTATCCTTTCACATTTTCAGCCTGCAGAGAATCCTCTGAGCATCACCCCCCTTTATTTGTGACTGCACGCCTCAGAAAAGCGTCCTCAAAAGATGTCCAGGTTAACCCTGAGTAATAAATCATTTATCAGCCTAACACTGTTCACTGGTGTTTAACACGCCCTGTTTATCCTTCCTGTTTACTCAGGGCAGAACCGGAATTGTCCCCTGTGCCGTGCCATGGAGCTGTGAGGTCACTGTGTCGTGTAGGAGGTGAGAAACTTGGGGTTCAAAGTCGTAAAAGGAACGATAATTTTGGGGTTAAGGCGTGAACTAATATGACAAACTCCCAGGGAGTCCTCAGTGCCTATTTTGTGGAACGCCAGCGTGTTCCTGATTTGTGCTCGTTGCTCCTTTCCCTCCTGAGCTCTCGGGTATCCACTCTCCTCCCAGCCCCAAAGCTTTGGAGGACCCCAGGCTGTCACCTTCCCTCTTGCTGGACACCTGAGCCCCGATTTATGGGTTCAGCGTTCCTTCAGGGCGACACATTCTGCCATCAATTCACATTGTGATTGCTCCCAACTCAAGCTGCATTGTGATGCAAATGAGGGCGTCTATTTACTGCTTCCAAAACAGCCAACATCGTTACAGATTTTTCTAGAGGACATGAGAAGAGATGAAAGAACAACCTCATTTAATCAGCTTACACAAAGATTAGGCTGGAGGGGCTGCTATCCGTGTAACTTGCTGACATGAGTCCCCCGAGACGCTGGATCTGTCTGCATGCCGTGGGTACACACCGGAGACGAGCCCTTTCACAGCTAATCTCCTTCCAGAAGTCCTTCTCTAGGTAGGAGCAAGCTTAATGTTCTGCTTCCAGGCTTGTTTTATGTGTTCACACGGCAGTCTCCTCAGCTGCCTTTTCTCGAACTACCTTTTCCTCTTCCCTGGAGATGCTGGTGTCTCTTGATTAGACTGGATGCCACCTCCTGTCCTTGGAAAACCAATTACCTTCCCATAGGTGACTCAGCGTGGGTCTGGATCTGTCGGTAGCAGGGTTTCCTCTCCTGAACTTCCTGGTGATTCACCTTGTTATGTCTGCAAACATGTCTGATATGTACCTCTGAATGGGGTAATTACCCTGAGTTTATTAATAGCTTCGAAGATCAGGCACAACAATAAAACAAACCCCAAACCTCTGGGTGGATAGCATGTCTGACATGATTAGTTCCCATCTTCTTATGTGCTAAACATACTGGCAATAGATGTAATTAGGAAATTTGAACCCCTATGCCATTATCTACCATTGGTGTTTCCAATTAATCATTTAATCTTTTCATCCTTACTCCAGCTTGAGCATCTTGGAGCACAGGAAGACCGTTGAGTTAATAATATTCAACACTCAGAATCTTTATTAGTGTTTTGAATTAGAATTAAGCTGAAAATATAGGTAATGCAGAACTAGGAGCACTTGAAAGAAATAGCACTAAGGTTCTAATTGTATCATTCAGAACAGAGTTGTGACTATTTCACAACATATGATCTCACATAAAGGCTTTTTCTAGAGAGAAAAGCATCACTGAGGTGTGTGGAATCGATTCCCTCTTCAGCAGTTCAGTGGTGGGCACAGTGCCCAGACTAAATGAGCTTTTAAGGCCCCACACTTAGAGTGATGCATTATGTCATTTTTTTTTCTCTTTTTTAGTGCTTGATTGATTTGATTGTATTTATCAAATTAACAGAAATTGATTAGAAGTCCTCCATTTCAGGGAACTGCCAGAAAATAGGTGTATTAGTAGGGAGGAAAAATTCCTAGTGGTCTGGTCAGCAAGGGATAAATGACTTTGTGATTACAAAGAGAGAAAGGGGAAGAAGTCTGGGCTTGTGTTCCTATTCAGATTGGTTTAAATATATTCAGATAATGAACTTGCTGAACTACTAAACTGCTTTATTAGCCAAATTTACCTAAGGACAAGTTGGTTCAGCCACTGCAAGTGCTCAGGACTATTAAAGACCCCCTGATTTTAAGCTGATGCAGAGAGGGAAGCATTGCCCCTGAAAACAGGTGGCCAATTTATGGGGCCCAGCTGAGAAACCTGGTGAATGCCAGGCCTCCCCCTTAAAAGGGAACAGAGAAGAGGAGGAAGCAGGGTTGTGTAAAGGCAAAAGCAGGAGTGCAGCTTGCCCAGAGCACCTTTCTGCTCCTGCAAAACTCCTCGGTGCAGTTTGCAGTGCTGGGCCCCCTGGCCTGCTCCTGGGGTTGGTGAATAATGAGGGCATGAAAAACAGCCAGGTGGGCAAAATTCTGTGTAGAGAGTGTGATGGAAATAGGTATCCATTTTCAGGTATCCTCCAGAGAGCACTGCAGCAGAAAAACCTGGAGGATGTAATTTTCCTGTCCTTGCTGGAAAAGGACATGGTAATAGGAAAAAGAAAATTGTGTGGTTGTCTGCAGGAGAAACTAAGAGTTTTCACTACTGAAAGAGACTTTTCCCCCCATATTTCTTAAATAGACCTTTGGTGTCTGAATTCAAAGACAGGAGCAAAAAAACTATTAAGGAATTAGTTTGAATAACTGCCAGTATACTTAGATATAAAGTCATGTAGTAATAATCTGGTCATGCTGTTATTCAGGAGCTCTCTCTGGACTGAATGACTAATGAAAACAATTTCTGATTTAGATAATTGTAAATATTTCCCACCTGTATCTCCTAAATAGACTGTAGATTCCTGATCTGTTTTATTCTTGTCTGGGGACATATTTGATAGAGCACAAAAAATTAGGAAATATGGCTAAAATAGAACAGGTAGAAAAGCCATAGGAAGGTAACTGTCATGTAAAAATAGTCATCATAGTAAGATACAAATTAATTTATTTCATGTCTAATATTTTCTTATTAGGATTTGTTTCCATTTACAGAGGACAAGGCAGAAAGAGATTGATCAGACCCTTTCAGGAAAACCTATAAAACAATCTATTGGAACAATAGAGCTTTTTCATGTAGCTGCTTTTGGTTTTTTTAACCTTAGCTATTTCTCTGCTACCTAAAGAAATTATGCCTTTAAACTCCAGATAAACCTACAAATGGATCATATTTTTTCTGCATTTCTGTAAAAATAGCTGACAGTTCAGATAAATGACATTGGAGGAGCATAGCAGTAGCACTTTAATTAAAATTAAAGAGTGATGCACTAAGAGTTCCTTGCATTTAATTTTTTTTAATTGTATTTCGAGGTCAATAATGTGATTATTGATTATTATTGTGAAAGTGAACGTTTGACCCTCGTTTTTATTGATCTGTCTTTTCTAAATATTGATGGTGGGTATACGAAAAGAGCACCAAAATTTTGACTCGGGCTAGACAGGGGGATTCCAGAGTTCTTCTTCTATACTTACCTCATTCCACTGAATTATGGTTTTCTCTTTTATGCTCATGAGTGGCCACTTATTGACAGGGTTTTTTCCCCTCTCTCTTAGTGCACAAAAGGCTGTTCCTGCCCCAACGTGGCTGAGATGCAGAAGGACACAATACCAGGGATTTTGCCTCTTCCTCAGTTCAGGTAAGCAGAGCCTAACAGGCTCCATGATCTGTGAATGTATCCTGGGCTACTTGTGGCTCAACTTAACCTTAAACATTTCGAAAAATTCAGGTCTTTCATACGGTATAAAGGCAGGAAATGTGATGAAAATATTCCTTCTGTGTACTTGCAATCCTAAGGGCATATTTCTAGTGAAATATTTTACAAAACTTAGAGAAGTCTGAAAAATATATCCAATTTAATTTTTTTTTTAACATGCTGTAGCTGAAGATCTGGAATGTGGTTTCCCCCCTGCCCCCCTTTACAATAGACTTGTAATTCAAATGCTTTGGAGTGGAATTACTGTCAATATGCTGAATATTTTTTTCATTTAACTAACACGATTTTGAATTAATTTTGATGGAAATGGCAGGCCTAGGCCCAGGTTCTTGCCAATAAACTGCAGTTATGTATCCCTAGGATGGTTACTGTGTGAGTCAAAGTGTCTGAGGCAGTGCAGTTAACATCAGAAGAGGGGCTGTGTGAAGCACCCAGAATTAGCATAAAAAAATTGAAATGTATGAGGCTGCAATTACCATAACATCATAACGTGGAGACACCGCAATTGATATTGTAATGGCTTAGATGGCAATGGAATAAGTCAGTGAAACAACTTCAAATAAATGAATAAAGAATTTTAATGGCATCATATTGCTTGGCTCCAGAATGATAATATTTTAGGGGTGCTGAATCCACAGTTAGCTATTAAAAATGCTATAAAGAATGGCTGCAGTGCTTAGCTGCTCTTTCTCAGTGTTGGATGTTGTTTCTCAGTCTGTTGGATGTTGTCAGCTTTTTCTTTTTGGTTTGTTAACAAAGGAAAATTATTTTAAGGATAGGCACATAATAAATTTTATTTTATTTTTTTTTTCAAGTTGTTTACTCTGAAATGTTTTGACCCAGTGAAACTATAGTGTAAAACAACAAATATCATTAAAATAATCTCATCCACTAATTTAGGTAATCCCAAAATTAACCAAGTCCAAGAAAGTCAAACTTGTCTGGTAGAACAACCCCACCCAGTCCTGTGTTAGACAGTAAGAATGGCAGGAAGAAGACTTTGGGAGAAAGATGGAAAATTCTGATGTGACACCAGTGTATTCAGTATTTTTCAATGGCTGCCAGCACAGTTGTTTCTGAAAGGGTTGCCTTTCCTAACCTGATGTTGGGAGAGAAAAAAGGTTAATAAAAAAAGAAAGATAGAGGCATTCAAAGGACTGTATGCAAATGCATTCAAAAAGGAGGACTATGTAGTTGCATTTCATCAAGGTACTGCTAAACTTTCCACCCCAGAGGAGCTGTGTTTCACATTTTTAATTTTAATAGAATTCATCCCAGATTTCTAAAAAGCTGAGGGAAATCTCCATCAGCTGGCATTAAATTTTAATGTGAGTTGTAACAAAGTAAAAGCTTAGAAACTGCAGAAATAAGAGAGTCAGTAGGATGAAACCAGCTACTTATAGATTGGTTATGTTGCATCTATTCTAAACAGAAGAGTGAAAAGCCTCACGAGAAATTGAATTTAAAAAGACCTAAGCATAGGAGCGTAATCAATAACAGGAAAACTTTGAAATGATTCTGTAGCTGCTTAATAAAGTTACCTGCATGAAATAATAGAATTAGATTTCATAAAGGTATCAGCAGTATCAGATGGCTTTTCACTAATAAAATACTACAAAGCAATGTAATTAAGGCTTATGTTAAATAAATTAAGAATTAGCTGTTTGCCAGACTTCATAAAGTCCACGTCAATGGCAAAACATTGCTGAGTTCCAAAGGGAGGGAGGTTGTGCCTCGTGCTGCTCCACATTTCCATCATTCATCTCACAGCACGTTGTGTCATCTCTGGGAACATAAAAGGGGTGAAGGCCACACCTGCAGAGCAAAAGAGAGTTTTGGAAAGCAAACAAGCTTTGAAAGAGCTCTGGAACAGCTACTCAAGCTCAAAGCTTGGGAGTACCTGGAGAAAGGTGACTGTTTCACCACTGGCTCCCAGTGTAGCTCTGCTGACACTCCTGCAGCAGTGCCCTGTTCCTGCCTCTCAGGAGACCACTTCTAAACATGATTTATAAAAAGCTGGAGACAACACAGAAAGAAAGGCTTGAGCATCTTAATCTCTGTCATTGCAAAATGAGTAAATGAGAGTTGACTTCCTTGGGAGTGTAAAAGAGAAATAATGTCAGGCAGTAAAACACTCTTTAGTTGATCTTACCTAAGGATCAGTATTTAGGAGTTACAGTACACCTGTCTCAGACAGAGGAACACAACATTTTAAGGCTGGTGGTTAACATGTGGAATTAGGGGGTGTGGGGAAAGGAAAACTACCCAATAAAGCAGAAGCATTCTGCTTTTGCTGTCTTGCCAGGGCTTGGGTTCCTTTCTGAAGCATAAATTCTATCTAAATAGAAGGTATTGGTTTTAATGAAGTAATTTGTGATGTTTAGGGTGCTGTGATCTATAGGAGAGAAGGCAGCAAATAATCCAAAAATGCTGTCAGCTCTGAAAGGCTCTGACACTGTGCAAGTTGTGGTGGTTATTGCACTCTCAGTCCCCTGCTGATTAATTCCAGGTGTATTGTAGGTATGGACACTGCTGGATCTGTTGGAAAAAGGGGAAAAATACTGGCAGTGTCTTCAGCAGGTACAAATTCCATCTTCCTCTGTTGTGATACTTGCCTCTTTTTTTTTTTTCAAACCCGTGCTAAGGAGTTGGAACATGGCAATTCTTTATTTTGCTCAGTTCTCTTTGTCAGTTGCTGCACAAGGATGTAGAAATGTTTCATGTGAGGACAATACTCTTCTGTCAGAAAGCCAAGCGTGGTATCTGCTGCTTGCTTGGATCAGGGCATGATTTTTCTCCAAAAGAAAATAGTCTGTGTTTATTTTTTACTCCTTATATGCCAGATTCGCAGACGTTTTTATGATAATACAAATATCATAACAAACTCAGAAATGTTTTGACTATCTAAAAAAAATCCTGGTTGTTCAGCGTAATGTAAGGGACAAATAATATACGTGGAAGGAAAAAGTTTTACTTTTGAAAATTAAATAGAATTTTCTGAAGAAAATGAGCAGTTATTTGAGTGACACTGAGTGGATCAACATCATTATAATTTCAACCATTCTATTTTGAAACTCTTCGCTCATTTGCAATTCTGTATTTGCTTTGCAATTATAATAGTTTGCAATTCTGAGCTTTTAGTGACAAGCCTGAAAGTGTGCATATAACATAACCATAAAATTATGGCCTACTGATGTTTTAATACTCTAATATCAAATGGATGGACTTCTAAAAACTTCTTCTATGGCAACAGATTATTCTGAGTAAACAGAGAAAAATCAGATGAAGTTGAAATTTGTTGTAACAAGAGCAGAGTGTGTTCATACATTAGTAATGAACACATACACAAAAAGCTTGAGCTTAAGATTTTAATGACATCTGCAGCCAAAGAACTGTAAATATTTAAACCACCTCAGCTACCACATGTGCAGTTTATGATCCGAGTCTGTGGCAGAACCTCTCTGAGTTTAATAAGGTGGGAATGGACTCAAAGCATCAGCACCTTATCCACCAACATGCTGCACCTTTTGGTCTTTTCTGATATGGTGTAGGGATCACAGGCAAGTGGTTAACACTGAATTAAGACATATCCATCTTCTATTTTTCTCAGTAGCATTTCATTTTTCTTGAGCACAGAACAAGTATTGAGACAGAGTGTAGGAAGTCACCTCTGCTGCCTCTTCTGGTCCTCTTTTTCTTTAGCAGGCAAGGACCAGAAGTAAAGAGAAGGGCAGTGTTAACCGGGTGTTAGTTTGGCCAATATATTAAGGAGCTCTGACTTCACATATTAACCATAAATCCCACTGATAATGAGCATTGCAGAAGCTCTGAAATCCTTGCTCCATTTCCCTTGTTTGCTGTAGCTCATTGATTGGCAAATGGGGCAGGAGAGGCTTTAATTAAACTGTGCTTTAAATTAGTGCCGAATGGCTGGGCTCAAGGTGTGGTGTAAACTTCTTAAGCACACCTAACTCTTCCTCCAGCTAAACTAAGGGCAGAGAACCATTAATCCCACTAAATATTGTATGCACCTTTTTACAGATGGCAGCTGATAATGAAGTTAGGAATTCTCAACACCACTGTCTGACAAAGTGAGAATGCCTCTTTCTGCAGGAAGTGAGTGTGTGCCAGGGATGCTTCTGCTTAGACAATTACCAAGGCTGGGAATGTATTTTGCTCTTTCCTTCCCCCTGCCATGGGAGTGATCAAACAGCAATTGCAGCTCTACAGATTTCTACTAAATTGGCTGTGAACCTAAGCTCAAATTTTGAACCCAGCGCCCCAAATGCCTCTTCCAGCCTTTCAAAGTAAATTCTGCTTGATCTGACCTTTTTTTTCCCTTTCTAATTTGTTTCACAATGAACCTAAGAATACAGTTTTCATTCGCTGCAAATTGCAAGCAGAGTCAGAAATAATTTGTCCAGTGCAGAATCTATGGCTCAAATGGGATTAAACTATTCCAGTTATTAGACTGTATTACTGTCTTAACAGTGCCTCTAGTTCTCCATAGTCCTTAAAAAACAATCAAACCCACATGCTACAGATCCCAGATTAGTGAAGTTTTCCAGAGCTAGGAAAGAAAAACCCAAAACTCTTGAGAACGGCGTATAGAAGAACATTTTTATTAAATGTGCAAAAATCTAAATTGGAAAACGGGAATTTTCAAGTTTAAAAAAGCCTCTGCCAGTATAATTTTTTTTCATCTATATCATATAAAAGAATTATAGTTTTAAACTGTGGAGTGGAATGCATACAGAACCAAGGCTTTTTTTTTTCCTTTTTCCTCCTTTATTTATTTATTTATTTATTTATTTATTTATTTATTTATTTATTTATTTATTTATTTATTTATTTATTTATTTATTTATTTATTTATTTATTTATTTATTTATTTATTTATTTATTTATTTATTTATTTATTTATTTATTTATTTATTTATTTATTTATTTATTTATTTATTTATTTATTTATTTATTTATTTATTTATTTATTTATTTATTTATTTATTTATTTATTTATTTATTTATATATATATATATATATATATATATATATATATATATATATATATATATATATATATATATATATATATATATATATATATATATATATATATATATATGATCTGGGCCTCAGCAAATACTTTCCAAAGAACCACAAACATTGAGGTTTTAATAATAAATGCAGCATTTTGTCACTTCCAAGAGTCACTTCTCCACATCAGAAGCACCCATCTCCAAGAAGCCTTATTACTGTTGCTATTGTTTTCTTTTCATTGTTTGCTCCTTGGCACGTTGCCTTAAGGTCTGACATTGATATAGATCAGCATCAAACCCTTCCTTTTATAAATTAAAAGTAAGAACCAAAGTTTACAGGCCCTCCTCACTGTTTATGTACTAGACTGTCTCTCTCTGCATATGTATATATATATATCTCATTACAGAATACATGCTGGAGAGATTAGATTGGTTTTCAGCTGATTGCATTATACTAATTTCTAACAATGCTGTTGTATTTTGATTTTTGCCTGTCTAATCAGGGAAGGAGGTTTTCAGTGAAAATAACTGCTGAGAAGGCTCAGATCTATACATAGAATTTACATAAGTCTACGAAGTAGAGGGGATTGGAAAATTTTGACAGGCGTTTTCTTTTGGGAAATGCAAATGTTGTCAAAACTGGAACATTTAATGAAAATATTTTCTGTCTGAAATATCCACTTCAAAATGAAAAAAAAAAAGAAGATATATAAAGACATTATTTCTATTCAGCTGTTTCAATTCAGTAACTCAAAGGAATTATGGATTTTTTTGCTTAGGAATAGTTTGAGAGTTAACTTTTCCCAATATCTCTTGCAACGAGACTACAATTCCATAGGGTTCAAACAAGCCATTTCTGCCAGTGCATCCCATTTACTATAGTGTTGCTTTAGAGTAAACTTTGGATTGACTCTAGTATCAGGAACAGTTGACATATGAGAGAAATGTCCCAGTGGATTCAGGTGTTAATGCATTGAAAGGGACTGACCTTAACTGTGAGCTCCACTGTCAGAACCAAGGATGTAGATGATTTAAAGATGCTGATCTTGCAAATGTCCCGGGTTAAAAATTACATGATTAAGAGATTTTGCTCACTGGATGTAGTTTGCCATCATTCCCACCGTGCAGCTCCCTGATATCTCCCCCTCAAAGAAAAAGTCTTTTTGCTAAACCTGCACATTCTCTTCCGGAAAAACAGTTTTGGCCACAGCACCATCATTAACTCCTAACTCAGAATGTTTCTAAGGCTGACAAAATCCTGGCAGTCACTAACTTTACTGAAAGGGTGGTGCTTTAGCTGTAATTAAAAGCTTGACTGTTCTTACTTATAATTTCCAGACTCTTTTGTAAGACATTTCTTCTTAAATACAGTAGTTTTTTTACCGCAGCATAACTTTGCTAGCTCCAGGTGCTGTGGGGATTTCTTTTGGTGCTAAGCACAGTATCTACACAGAATGACAATGAAAATATCATTTTCCATGTAATTCCAAGGAGCTGAGAGTGTCTCAATACTGAGAGGCAGTGATGCAAAGCACTTTGGATCTAAATAGACAGGGGCTGAAGGGGGAGAGGATTAACTGATTTGCACAGACTCACATAACACGTTAGTGACAGAGCCAGTGCTTGTGACCCAGTTCTTTCAGGTTTGGAGCCAGAGCCCCTCATTGCCAGACCTCAGTGCCTTCCACGATCACCAAAGTGGGCACAAGTGAGTTGTTTGGACAACTGGGTTTTGACTGATGTCACAGCTCTGCTCTATCAGGCTTCACAGTCATCCACTGCAACAAGTCACCAGCTCTGCAGTTCCACACTGCTCCTAACTCCATCAGAAAGGAGCAGGAGATGCTGCTGCTGGAAGTGACAGCAGATTTTGCTGAGGAGAACATCAAAGGGCCAACTTTTTGTTGCCAGTGCAAGTACACAGAGAAAATAAAAAAGTGGATAATAATGGATAATGCACAGTGAGCCCATTTATTTTGTGTTACATAGTATCTCAGTACAAAAAAGCCTTTGGGAATCGTTTTAATGCAACTTTTCAGTTCAATTTTGTGCCCTGTTGATTACAGTTAGCCAGGATAGACAAACACTATCACAATTCATAAATTTATCATTGTACATCTGATCCCAGCGTTGATAAAATTTGACATTCTATTCTGAGCATAGTTCTGCTGCAGCTGCTGGAATTTTGGGGGGATGCTGGGGGGTGCAGACAGAGAATATGCTCTTACAACACCCTTGGTTGAACAGCTCCAACTTTCAACAGCCTTTCATTTAAGGGTGGCTCACATCAAATTTGGGTTCTGGCCCTTTTGCAGTCACCAGGACAGCATTAGAATACAACCTTTATGCACAGCTGGCAGACTGAAAGTCTGTTTTCACTTGTGACCTCTCCAATTTTATATGAAATTTCACATCATGTTATGGAGCATCTTATCACGAGGGTATCTGAATACCTCTGTGAATGCAGTTTTTGTTATTTATTCCTCAGCATGACAGTTATTTATATTACAGTGATAAAAGACTAAACTTGGTTCCCTGACAGGAGAGGGCATCTTGATTGATGGATTTTGCAGCATGAGTCAATCAGTCAGTTTGTTTTTGAAATTTTATTTTTTTTCTTGCAGGAGAGAACAAATTTAAACAAAGAAATGGACTATATGAAGAGGTGATATGACTATCAATTTAAAATGGAATTAATTTTTAATTGAAGCAAAATATGCAAATTCTAGTGCAGCATAATTTTTTTTCAGACTTGTTTTGGGACTTTTTTGTCTCTGAACGCGTTTGAGATGGAAGAAATTAAAATTGGCAGCTATAATTATCTGGAAAACCAGAAGCATCTTTGAATTTAGATTTGTGTTTTCTTCCTGAATATGTCTTTAATGGTTTTCTGATCTTGCTTTTGATGGCAGTATCCTTTTTTCTACTATTGTAACCAAAATATCATTTACTAAAATATTTGACTGACTACCAAAAACATTCTTTTTAATGATAGAAAGGAAGAAAAATAGCCCATAAACATTATTATTCTTTTCCATGACAGTTTTGGACAGTTAGCATAAAAATTTAGCAATAGATGATGGCTGGAAACAGAATTACCACCCAGGTGGATGAATGCCAAATTTGCTGGTATTCAGAAACACTGAAAGCAACAAACTCCATTTACTTAAGACTTATTTCAGCACTAACAGGAATAAATTTGAGGGAAATCCCAAGTGAAATCAGTTTGAATAAAAAGATGAAGCTAAAAAAAAAATGCTGGTACAGGTTAGACTTTGTTTAAGAGGAATGTGTTACATGAACAGGAAGCCCAATAGCTGTGGGAAGTGGAAGAAGTCGAAAGGAAAATAAAGTATCATATTGGAGAAAAAAGAACACCCATAGAAATGGGGAAAATAAAGAAAAAACAGTATAAATTAGATGTGTTGGTACTCAGAACACTGATAAGGTTAAAAGCTCAGGGGAAAACCTCAGCAGGGAGTTTGTCATCTTTGGTGACATTATTCCTGTGGCTGTTCATAACTAATAGCAGCATATTCAGGTATTACTGTAGGTAATAGTAGCAGTAAATATTGTAGGAGTTCTCTGCTGCTGCTTGAAGTGGAATTAGTGGTTCTACATCTGCTTTTCTATGAGCATCTGTTTGACTCTTTTTCAGAAAACTTTATAAATTGGATTAATTTCTCAGAGTCTTTAATAGAGCTGTCATATTTTAGGTTTGTACCCTAAATAATAAGACTCCGTGGTTATCTAAGTAATATTTAAAAAATAATATGGTCTAGTCAGACCTCATTTTTACCAGGTTTTGGGGGAAAAATGGAGATGTTTTCCTATTTGCTGCCTTCTGTGTCTCAATCACTCTCTAAGCTTGAAATTATTAACTCGTATTTGCTGACACTGAACTACATTCTATGAATTGTAAATTAGCAACATATTTCAGGATTGGGCTCCCATTCCTTAACAGTCCTTACTTTATTTCTATTCTTTCCTTAAATACTTAGAAACTTTTGTGCAGAAATCTACAATATCATGGATCTTCTATATTCCGTTTGAGTTAAAGCTCCTGGTTTCCAGTAATTTAAATTAATTACTTTTTTTTCCTTAAACGCTTTACTTTTCATCTACCACCTTAAACTTATTTAAACCATTATTCATGAGACAGCTTTAGGGGAACCACAATATAGTTTTAGATGAACAGATTTTGATTTCCAGAGTCGGAGCCACACAACCTGTTAGGTACTATCTTAGAAAAAGCAGGGATCACACTTTGTTTGTATTTACTAAAATGCAAGGAAAAAATGAAACATGGTCATTGCCTTTCTTGGAGTATATTCTTGGGGTACATGCAGAGAAATGAATAAAATCCAGGCCTTCTGCACTGTGGGAGAGCAGGGAATAGCAGAGCCTAAATCCAGGAGGGGGATGATGGGGTTCTCTCTCTGCTTCCCAGGCTGTGCTGGGACATTGCATTGAAGGCTCTGGCACAATTCCAGTGCTGAAAACAGCCACCAAAATACTTTCGGAGCCCTGAGCATCAGAGGAATTTTCTTAGGATGTCTTTGAAGATGTGACTTGTAGATAGCTTTGCGTTAAAAGCGGATCTCTTCGTATTTGATCATTCTGGGAACAACGAGCGTTCCCGCAAGGCTGCCGGCGGCAGAGCGGGTCAGACGTGCGGTGTCCCCCGGCTTTGGCTGTGTGATCCCGGGCGAGATACATCTGGTAGGTGCGAGATAAGGATCCTCGCCGCTTGTTGAGCGCTGACAAATTGCCGCGCATCGCTCGGTGGGTTTGAGCTGAGTCCTGCTGCCACCTTCTGGCGTTCGCTCCTCGGTCGGCCCGGGCTGGAGGGGACGTTCTATCACAGGCCGTGTCTTCAGGAGCTCCTGCTTTGCAGCGGGGACACAGGTCGGCGTCCAAGGGGGGGATAAAGTCGTGAGTGGCGGTAAACGACTGCCAAAACTGTACTTGTATTAACCCAAAGGTCTTCCTTACCTCATAGAGAGGAAAGAGCTCTCTTTGAGCTGCAGCCAAAAACAAAGGGGTATGTAATAAAATTAGACTAGGTATTAGTATTGCCTGGGATTTTCCATTGCCCTGTTATATCTTTTACGTATCTTGCATGTAAGTAGAGAACATAAAAGAATCCTTTTATTTCAGCAGTTTGTCTGGTTTGATTCATAACCATCATTATAACAACCCTGTCTTGTGCTTCAGCTTATTAAAACAGCCAGGTTGTTCTTGAGTGGTTTTGGGGGCTATCTTTTGTGGGTTTATCTTTTTTTTACTTTTTTTTTTTTAATAGTTTGTTGTTCACAGGCAACAGATATTCTGTGAATTAATCCATGTCCTTGATCCCAAATGGTGGATGAAAACTTGGCTTGCCCAGGTTAGGCTGCAGGTGCTCCAAGCTCTCTGCTGGAAAGGCAGAGCATCATCCCCAGTTCCTTCCCAGAGAACAGATGGTGCATCACCTTGCCTTGTTTACCCTCTCCATCACTTTCTGAATCACCAGGTTGCAGTTTCTGGACCTACTTTAGTTGCACAGAGGATCTTGTACTCCCTCCAAAAGGTACAACACACGTTTTGAGGCAAAGGGAGACAGCAGGAGGGATCAGAGGCTGATGTAACTGCAGAAACTGTCACTGAAAACTGCATTAATTTATACCCACAGAAAATATTGCCTAGTGCTAGTCCAGACTTTGAGGCAGGCTTTGATTTCCTGCTGGTATCAGGGTGAACTTCTTCAGAGGCAAGAAATGGGATGAAAGTATTCATTATTCTCACTGGTGTCAGGTCAGAGGATCAGGGTGGAGGGATCTCTGAAGGCATCAATTCTTACCAGTAAGGCTTTAAATATGAACTCAAACCAACATCTCTGCAGCAAACTTTTTGTGGAAAAAAAGGAATGTGGTATAAATTTAAGATGTAAATCTGTCATCCTACCTTACCCCTCTATAGCTTATGAATTGCTGATTTGTCAGTGGTTGGCTCAAGCTTAAAAGCATAAATGTGTGTTTTGGTGGTCAGGTAGTTTAGTAACTGATTCTGAATGTTTCATCACAAAGCCTAAATGAAATGCTACAGTATTATCATGATGGATAAATCCAGTGCTGGGTCAAAGACTGGTCTGACAGGGTGAATGAAATAAGTAAGTAGCATCTGTTCCTTATATCTCCACTCTGGGATGGGGAAGGGGAGGATTGTGAAGAGGTGGAGACTGCACTTTGGTTTTAGCATGCTCTGGGAAAAGGACAGGGTGGATTAATGTATTAATCCATGTATTAATTAATGTAAAGCATATGTATTTATCCTAGTATTACATAATTGCACTACTTCATTGCAGAGAAGTAAATCACCTTACTTATCCAGCTTTCTCCAGGAGTTAGAGCACTGTCTGATCTGAGAAAACCCCAATCATTTGTGTAAGGGAGACACAACCAAGCAGAATCTGTGTGTTGTTCTGCAGCAAATCATTATAATTAAAGAAATTTCTTATCCCTTTGAAGTTAAGGCCATACCAAAATACTTATAAATTAAGTTTCTGTAATTTTAACTTTGAATACACCAGGGAGAACCTTTGAATTTTGGGCCAGCATCTGGTTTAATTCAGGGCTAGCACCTGTTGGTTTACTGCTGCTGTGGTTAAATTAATCCTGCTGACTGTACAGAAAGAGTTGTAGCTGTGGTGTGTAGAAGTGAGCCTTCCCCAGGCTCTGCTTGGGGCTACACATGGGAATACTGTCACTTCTGACATGCCAGAGGCACATTTTGCTTGGCATTCCTGAGACATTCAGCAGTGACATGTCTAACTTGATTTTAAAAGTGCCTTTCTGACATGGAAGCAAATGGTTTCCCTGCTTTTCCTCAGGACTGTGCAACGAGAAGGATAGTTGGGAGGTAATTCCAAATTTCTCTGGCTCCTGCTTCCCTAAATTAAGGTTCTGATGCTTTGCAGAGGAGCGTGGTCTCCTCTTGAGTAGTCAGAAAGTCTCTATGTGCTTTATACTGCAGAGCACTTGCAGCGTGGGTTGGATTTCTTTGGAGAGATCTTGTCTGACTGAAGAAGCAAATGTTCTGATGTCATGTCTCATTCTTTCTTTGCCATTGTCCTTTGTCACCCATTATGTGACAAATATAAAAACCAAGGTTTATCTTGTTTCCACATCATGATTTCACAATTAATCTTTATATTTCAGCTCTGTTTATATGGCTCCAATGAAGCAGGTTCTTTCCGTGCATTGTCTCGATGATTAATGCTTGTTGTTGAAAAAAACAGATGTAACTTAATGTTAAAGGTGCAAATAATTTCCAGCCTGCAATTATAGTGAATTAGTTTGACCATTAATATCTTCCAAATTGAATTACCCCGTGTATGAGGTCACTGGTAGTTGCTACAACTCATACCTGCCCATATGTGTCTGTCTGTTATTTTAACCTACTCATTGTTGAGTCCAAAGACATAATTGATGTCACAAAATGAGGTCTGTTACGCTTTAGTGGTTATTATTAATTACTGGGATTATTGGACACCTGACTGCTCCATCCCTGTGTGTGCAGCTGCTCAGGAAATATCCTCTAAGACTGGGAGGAACTGAGCGGTTCAGACCCAGGGTTTTGCTGTTCCTTTAATGGCAATATTTTCTTTCCTAAGATCCTTTTGGTCATTCCTTTGAATACACCTTAAAATCTTGTTATATGGTGCAAGCAAACACAAACAAACCCATAGCAGATAAGTAAATTCCCTTGATTCACTTTATCTCCAATTTTATTATTGCTGCTAATAATGAGGCGCTTCAGGCAGGAAATTCCACATATTCCAACTTAATGGCTTGTTTCAACCAGGTAGGCATATTCTACTGAATACTACTCAGTGAAATTTGTTCTTTAAAAGAAATATGCAATTTGTTACAAATGGTAGCAGTTCATCCTCTGAAATTTAAGCTGTTTCGGAATGGTGGCAATAAGGGTATTGTAAGAGTTTAAGGTATTTTTAGAAAGTAAGGACTCTGTTTGTGGTGAACAAGGTTTGTCTGATCAACTCTTAAGGGAAACTTTCACCAATGGATAGTTAAAAAAAAGAAGAAATATAGTCCAATTTAAACAAAGAACTGACTGTTTCGGAGAGATGCTCTTTCTAATTTCTACTGTGAGCTTTTTCTTTTTTACTCTATTGCTTTGAAAGGCAAGGACTCCTGACTTTTATCCTTCCTAAAATACCTCAGGGCAGCAAACCAGCACAAAATATATCTTCCTGCTTATGTTTGCACTGAGTCTTCAAGTCCATTTTAGTGCTAAAGCAATTATAAATTATTTAATTATCTGATACTAATTAGTGCTGCTCACAGAAAACCCTGTGAATAGCAGTCTGTGGACTGGAACAGTTTATTTACAGATAGTGTGATGTATTTTTCTTAGGATGTTTCCAAATTTTGTTTGCCTCTTGCAGTGTAACTGAGACATCAATGAAAGGAAGTGAAGGATTGCTTGCAGTGTCTAGAAGGCAGTTGTCTCAGATCCATGTTGTTTTGAGAACTAGATATAACTCAGCTTTGAGATACAGGTTTCTAGACTGCAAATTTAAGGAAGGAGCAAGAGGAATTACTATTTCACACCTCACGTCCCTGCTAGGAGTGTATTTACAGTTCAATTTTTATTTTGAATGGCAATGCATGTCAAGAGAAAACAATTACTTAATTGTTATATTGAGGCATCTCTCACTCAGGTTTTAGAGGAAAAATAACCCAGAAATAGGCACAAGTAGAAACTCGCATCTGGTTCTTATGTTTATAATCTGGGGTTCCTAAAATGTAATTTCTGGCCTCCAAAGTGTTTGTACACAGACTTCAAAGGCGTTTTTTAACTGTCAGCATGGAGAGGAACTGGAAGGGAACATCCCTAGTAGGCATGAGGGAGCAAAAGATCAACCAAACGATGATAAAGAGCACCCAAGGCCTGATGGAATTGAGGATGGAATTGGCAGGACTTGGGATATTCAGCAGCCTGTGCCTTTGATCTGTGGATGTTCTCTTAAGAAGTGATGAGAGCCTGAGTATGTGGGTTATCCTTCATGGTTAGGAAAATAGAGCTGAGCCTGACCGAGGAGGCAAAATATGATTCCAAGAGAAGCTCACGCTGCAGTGGGAGACAGGAGATCTATTTCCTTCTCGGCTGCACGTCTCCCATAACCCAGGGTGAATCACTTAACGGGATTTATGATGTACTGATCCAGCCAGGAAGCAGATGTTTTCCTTCCCCACTTCACAGAACGTTACAAAGATGGAAGGGTCTGATCAGTTTGGGGTGGGATGGTGATGTGTAGGGTGAGAATCTGACTCTGCTCAATCCAAAACACCGGAACCAGAGAAGTTACGTCAGTGGTTTCCTGTCGTGCACACGTCTGCAGACTATGTGAAGATGACATATTGAATGAATGGATATTAGGAAATGAGCTACTTTGTGCTCTAAAATATCATTAGTCTTAAGGAAGATATTCATTAAAGATATTCATTCATTTCTCAAAACAAGGGCATGTAGTGCATGAATGCCCTGCAGAGGGATGAAGCCGGTCTAGGTTTTCTAAACCACCACTCACAAAGTAGGAGCCAGAACTGCTTCCAGGTCTGCTGATGGAATGCAAAAAAATAAATAATCTCGCAGTCCTCCAAGACGGATTCTCTGAGTAGGGGATGTATCTGCTGTTGCAACACAACATATGGCTGTACCTGGCACCATTTCCTCCAAGACATCCCATATGCTTGCAGTCTGGAAGCTGTTTGCAAAAAGCTTTACTGACTCATCCCAAATATGTAATCAGACGGGAATAATAATCAAGAAGAGATCTGAATTTATTACAGATTAGTTTCTTATTTCTGTGTACTGAATTTCATCAAATCAAAGTACCATTTCTCTAACAGATGAGAAAGCAGGCATGCTAAGTACCTGGGTGTCACAGCCAGGCAGGTCCCAAAATTAATTATCTGTCAAATTTTACTTCAGAAATTGTGATGTTTGTTGGAAAGAGCATTAGGCGGATGCAGATATTTTGTGCATGTTTTGCAGACATTATTCAGTTTTTTGAACCTCCCTGATGGATCTTTCTTGATGTTCTCCCTTCTTTAGGAAAAGGGACATAGGAGAAGTGAGTTTTTACTCTAATAGTCAGTGCTAGAATCTGGTGATAGTAACCTCGACTTTCTCCCATAATATGGGAAAAGATGTGTCTGTGACAAGTTGGAAGGGGGGAAAGAGTTCTGCCTGCTCTCTGGAAAATAATTAAAAAAGGTTAGGAATCTACTGAGCTTTTAGAACCTTTTAGAAGTCCAGAGGCAAGACCTTGACACAAATGCTCTTGTCTTTTCACAGGCACACCAATTTATTTAGATCTCTTGTGATTCCAGTGGGATTGAAGCCAGGATCTGTGGTGGGATTTTGTAAGGGAATGCTCTTGGGAACTCTGTATTGTGAGGATGAATAGACCTAATAGATCAGCTGCAGGCAACTATAGGGTTTTATTGTGTCACCATGAACACACAGTGCACTAAGGCAATATGTGATGGAGATAATTATGAAAGAAAGGATTTGGAAATACTCAGTCTTGAGTATTTTATTATGGCTTAAAAACCACCATCCTTTATAAAGCAAGCTAGCTTCTGAAACTTTCCTTCCTTCCCCATAATCTGTGATCCTGGGGAAGAGAAAGCCTTTTCCAGTACAAGATGTAACTCTGACAGGATATGAAGTGCTGCTAGAGCAGTGCTTCCCACCAGCAGAGAGCCCTTGGCCACTGGGAGTGGGATTTGGGCTCCTGCAAGGCCCTCTGGAAGGCTCTGGCACTCAGTCCCATCCTGACAGCACCACAGAGGTTGGCTCCCACTCACCATGGCTCACACAGTGCTGGAGCTGAGAGACAGTAACTCAATTCCAGGAGCATCCTGGGAGCCCATTAGGGGCTTCTGCTCCTCTGCTGTCAAAGTGAGCAAGATTTTTGCTGGGAATACAGCGTTTTTCAGGTTGCATATGTGCAGACAGGTAAATCACAGCAAGGACTTCATAGCCAATGTGAATCTGTGTAATGCTGAAGGTTGCAAGAATAAGCAGGAAAGGTTTTCATTGTGTTGCAAACCAAATAAAACCGAGTAGTCAAGGATTTTCACTCTCTTACACGGGTTGAGTGAAGCAGAATGAACCCAAGCCATGCTGGGGTATTTTAAACAGCCTTTCCAAAGTGACCGTGTTGAACACCCAGCAGTGTAAAGATTCTAACAAAATGGTGACGGCAGAAAATCAGGAGCACACAGGAATGAAACATTCCAACTCCTTGGGCACAGGAATGTGCATTGCTGGTTTGGCATTAGCTCTTCTCTGAAGTGTTTGATAAGAGTTCTCCACAGCTGAAAGCATAGCCTGAAAGGTCTTAGTCTCCAGGCAGGGGGTAGCAGTGTTTCTGCCCACATGTTGTCTCTCCTTTCTCTTGGAAAGGTTTCTGTTTAGAGATTGTATGTACTTTTCATTAGGGACCTGCTTCACTGGGCAATGGGTATGTTTTGGGATTAATATTAGACCCGAGTTTACCAGGTCAAAACCAAAAGGAAATAAAGCAATATATTACAAAATGAAATATGTGTATTGGTATAAGGATGAAAAAGTGAGTCACGATCAGAAAATGTTGCAGAGCTATTCAATGTCACCCCCAGCACCAGCTGAAGTGGGAAAATAAAGACAGATGGTGTTTCCTTTGACCCAAATTCTGTTGAACCATAAACAGACTTTGGTTAAATTATAAACAAGGGAGCACAAGCAAATAAGTTTAGTTTATCTTTCTGCATGCCTGAAATGCCATGGGAAAACAAAATATCCAAAAGAATTGGACATGTGAGCCTGAGCTGATGGCATCAGTGGAAGACACATATTCACAGCAGTTTTGGGCCTGAAGTTTCTAGAGCTGACCTCTGAACATCCAGGAAATCCAGTGGCTCCCTCTGTCTTAAGGGAAGTGTGCTCTGGGCCTGAGTCATTATTTTCTTAACAGACCTTAAACTAACTAAATACATAATTTTGTAGTATTTTCTATCCGTTCTGTCATCTTTGAACATCTGGACACTTCCAGGCTCAATTTTCTGTTTAATTAGCCAGTCTCACTTTGTCTAATCTTGCTTGTTCTTTAACTAAATGGACTTTTTCTCTCTGTCTGCTGCATCATGAGCAGATTTGGCTCATGGTACCAGGTCCTCTAAAAAGCTGTGATAAATGTTAGGTGCCTATCTCAACACATGGTTTTATATCCAGTAAAACAAGTGTTCTTTACCATACTCTAATTTTGGGGGGGAGGGGCTTCCACCTGCTATTTTTCTTGCTGTGGAACCTGACCATCTATTTGGTTCTATTGTGTGTAAGAAGTCCTGGGTAAGGAAGTGTGAAGTGCTCATAAAGGCACTTTCAGCTGAAAAAGCAAATTATGTGGTTCAGAAAGAGTTATTAGAAACGTGCAAATATGTGACTGGGGATGATACGGATGTGTTTGAATAAAAATCTTCTCTTTTGAATAATAACTTCCTCTGTGGAAGACAGCAAGCAGTCACAGCTGTCCTCATGGTGTTCTTGCACTGAAGTTCTCTTGGAGATGAAGAAAATTATGTATCTGCCTGACATGATTAGAATTGTGTTCACAAAACATGGCATCTGACCTTACAAAAAACGAAAATCAATGCAAAACAAGCTCTGATTAGATTTTTTTTTTTGCCAACATTGCACTTTTTAAACTAAAATGGATGTGCAAGGTGAAGCACAGTGTGTAAGCTACAGGCTTATGGTTTTACTCTGAGAGGCTGAATAAACAAAGAATTTGCAATTCATGTTATCTTGCAAAGTCACATTTTACCACCCCTCATGTAAATAGATTGCATGTATTTTATTATTGCTTGGAAGAGAGTTTTGGCAGGTTCAATGTCTAGAAGACTGGTTTAGATCCACATTTTGAAAAGTTCATGGTCGAGGCAGTAAATTCTGTTCTATTCCAAGGAAAAGCAGAGTTCACCCTTTCCTGTTTACATACACAGGTGCTGCTCTGCCTTTTGGAAGCAGAACATGAACAACTTGTTACTGAACAACATTTAGTTCGCTTGTTTTCCTGTCCAAACCGGTAAATAATTTATCTGCAAATGTTCATTCAGTTTGTTTTAAAGAACACAGTTTGTTCCAAAAAGGATATAAGTGATGAACGTATTAAAAATTCAGAACTTAACAGAAAAGTTTGTCTCTGCTATCTCAGACTTGCATAATGCTCCTAAACAGATAAGTTTTTTGCTAATTAAGTCCATAGATAACTAAGTATTTGCCTCAGGGGGATGATCAGGACCACTCTGATTTTAAGGAACTTCTTCAGCTACTTTTGCTGAGATCCTAAACTAGATCTGTGAGCTCTTCCTGTGGCACATCCCTACCATACAGGTATCACCCTGAGCATGGAAGGTGTGCTCAGTGAGCCAGCAGGAAAGGGACAGTGAAGAAATGACACTGAACATGTAATAGCATCAGCTGAAGAGTGAGGAAATATTGGAGCTGACTGGTTCACCCAGTCACTGTCTGCAGCCAGGATGATTTCCTACACCATGAAGTGTAATATGTTTAACAAATGTGCAGCCTTTCTGAATTCACAGAACACTTACAATTAGGACAGCACTTAGAGCCTGGTGCATTTAACTCCTCTGAACAGCTTCATGTGCCTGTGAAGATGTGTGAGAGCGAAAACATAGGGAAATGAAATACAGGTATTGGGTGCAAAGAGTGAAGTTTCTCAACATGTTCCTTTCAGCTTTTCAGGATGCTAGTGGTGAATGATGTAGCTTCACTCCTTCATCCAGAAATGAGCGAGAAAATGTGTAAACCCACCCATTCCCGGAGTGTAATTGATATTTTGTACCCATGCCCTGTAGGATAAGACTTATCTTTCCAGGAGTACTAATCGTTGCCAATCAGTAACACTAATCAGTAATGACTTTCCATAAGTCTCACCAAGAGCAATCATCCCACTCCAGCTTGGGACCTGCTAGAAAAAAATTGCCTGGGCTATCTAATCTCTG
>NW_026991003.1:0-2500 GCF_036250125.1 Pseudopipra pipra
CAGAGCGGCACACCTCCAGCGTGCGAAAGCGCCACCGAACGTGCCGCGGGGCCACCGGCTTTCGCCCGCCTCGCGGCCGTCGGCTTCCCCCAGAAAGGCCGGGGGACGGCGACGGGGAGAAAAACAAAAAGCCCCCGAGAAAAAAGCACGCGCGCCTCTCGCTCGCCGTGCTAGCCACGGCCGCCCGGGGCTCGGGGCGGGGCCCGCGCCCCTCGCTCCCCGATTCCCTCTCGCTGCCCACGGGCTCGCGCCTCGGCGGCGGCCGGCCGCTGCCGGGCCGCTCTCGCGCTCTCACGCACTTTCTCTTCCCTGGCGCGCTCGGCGTGCTGCGGCTTAAGGCCGCCGGAGCAAAAATCAAAAAAAACGGAAAAAAAAGGCCGGGAGGGCGCCCCACTTCGCCCGCAACCCGGCCCCCGGCCGACAGACCTTCGCGGAACCCAGCCCTCCGGCAGCCAGGCCGGCGGGGCAGGCCCGACCGCACGGGCCGCCCGGCCGCCGTGGCTCTCGCGCCGGCCTAAGAGGAGGGAGGGGCGAGGCGCCGCCGCCTCGCCCGCCAACGGCCATCGTGCGTCCCCAGGGCTCCCCGGCGACTCTGTCGGGTTCTCGGTCTGCCGGCGCGGCCGCCGGCCACAGCCTGGCCGGCCGGCGCCGCCGCCTTCGGCCCGCTGGGCGGGTCCCCGGCTTAGGGCCGAGGAAGGGGGAACGAACAAAAGAGCCGAGGCGCGCCGAGGGCGCCGCCTCGCCCGACCATCGGGCGGTCCCGTCACCGAGCCCCTCCGGCAACCGGCCGGGCCCAGGCGAGGCCGCACGCCCACCGCCAGTCCCCGGCACGCCGCCGGCACCGCTGCCGCCCGGCAGCCGAGGACAGGGCGCCGCCACCCAGGCCCGGGCCATCTTCGGGGCTCTCGGGAGGCGGCCGGGGAAAAAGCCCGCGCGGGCTCGGCCCTTCGAGCCCCGGCCGCCAACCGCCCGCAACAATGCCCGCCGCCGCCGCCGGACGACGGGCGCCGGCTTAAGGCCGGCCCACCGAAAGGACGAGACGCCGCCGCCTCGCCGCCCTCGCACACCATCGCCTTCGCCCGGGGCCCTCAGGGAGCCGGCAGCCGCCACCGGCTCGGGCTGGACGCTGCTGTCGGGCCCCCGCGGGCCCCCCTCGGCCGTCCCAGTCCCGCACTCCCTCGGCTGCGCTTTCGCGCTCGGCTCTCGTCTTCCTCTCCCGTCATCGGGCCCGCCCGAGGAAGCCGGTCGAGAGCCCCGCGGCTTTCTCGCGCCGGCCTTCCTGCCGCTCGTGGGGTTGGCCGGCCCGTGGCACGCGCCGAAGGCCGCGCGGCAGCAGACGCGGAAGAAAAGGGGCCCTCGGAACCCGCGCTGCTAGACAACCCCTGCCCACAATACGGACAGACGCGTCCTGGCGCCGCCGCGCCTCCGAAGCGGCTCGAGGCTCCTCAGCGGGGAGGCGCGCGAGAGCAGGCCGCCTCTCGCCTAGACCTAACCGGAGGCGGCGCCCGACAGCGACCCCTTGGCCGACTTCCGGGGCCGGCCGCGACAACAGGTCTACCCCGAAAATGCCGACAGGCGCCTAAGTCCCGCCGGAGCCGGGTAGACCTGGTGGCCCTGCGCCGGGACGCCGCCGGGGCGCAGGCCGCCGGCGGCGGCCGCGGCGGCCGCATCGGCCGGCTCCGGAACCGGGTAGACCTGATGCTCGCCAGCCCCGGAACCGGGTAGACCTGATGCTCGACAGCACCCGGCGGGGCACGAGGCCGGCCGCGCCCGACTGGGCGAACGGGTCGGCCCGGAAGCCCGGGCCAACAGGTCTACCCGCCGGGCTCGGGCACCAGGTCTACCCGCCGGGCCCGGACACCAGGTCTACCCGCCGGGCTCGGACACCAGGTCTACCCGCCGGGCCCGGACACCAGGTCTACCCGCCGGGCTCGGACACCAGGTCTACCCGCCGGGCCCGAACACCAGGTCGACCCGCCTAACCCGAACGCCAGGTCTACCCGCCGGGCTCGGACACCAGGTCTACCCGCCGGGCCCGGACACCAGGTCTACCCGCCATGCTCGGACACCAGGTCTACCCGCCGGGCTCGGACACCAGGTCTACTCGCCATGCTCGGACACCAGGTCTACCCGCCGGGCTCGGACACCAGGTCTACCCGCCGGGCTCGGACACCAGGTCTACCCGCCGGGCTCGGACACCAGGTCTACCCGCCGGGCTCGGACAACAGGTCTACCCGCCATGCTCGGACAACAGGTCTACCCGCCGGGCTCGGACAAGAGGTCTACCCGCCGGGCTCGGACAAGAGGTCTACCCGCCGGGCTCGGACAAGAGGTCTACCCGCCGGGCTCGGACAACAGGTCTACCCGCCGGGCTCGGACAACAGGTCTACCCGCCGGGCTCGGACAACAGGTCTACCCGCCGGGCTCGGACAACAGGTCTACCCGCCGGGCTCCGAGAGCAGCTGTACCCACCGGCACCCCCGCCGCCGAGCCCAGTCGG
>NW_026991003.1:10000-12500 GCF_036250125.1 Pseudopipra pipra
CCGCACGACGCCGCCTCCCCCCCCTTCTTCCCCCCTCCCGCCGAGCCGCGGGGGCTCGGGGAGGGAGGGAGGCGGAGAGGGAGAGGCGCGGGGGGGAAGAGGCACCCGCCGGCACGCCGGCCGGCGACAGCCCCGGCCCGGAGGCGAGACCGGAGAAGAGGAGTCGGCGGAGACGGCCCGGGCCGGCGCGGCGGCCGCCGCGGGGAGAGAAAAGCGGCGCGCTCGCCGAGGGCGCGGCCGACGAGGGGGGGAGGGAGGGAGGCGGGGGTGACCCCCGCCCCCGGCGCTCACGCCCCGCACGCGCGCGGCAGCACGGCACGGTACCCGCGCGGTACCCACCCGCAGACAGCCGCCCGCGCGGGGGGGAGACCGGGGGCGAGGCCCGCGCCTCGCCTCCCCTTTTCCCTCGCTGCCCTGCGCGCCCTTTCGCTCGCGCGCGCCCTCTCTCCCCGACCGCCGCGCGCCGGGACCCGCCGACGCTCCGACGTCGCCGCCGACGCCGAAGCCCGGCGGCGGGTCCCGCGCCGGGACGAACTCCGCCCCAGCGGCTCGCTCCGAGAGCGGGGAGCTACGGAGCGCTCCCCGAGTCTGCATTTAGGGGGACGAAGGCCCCCCCCGCCCGGACGGGCGGGCGGGCCTGCGAGGCGCCCCAGCCGCGCCGCCGGGGAACGCGCCCCCGGCCGGCGATTGATCGTCAAGCGACGCTCAGACAGGCGTAGCCCCGGGAGGAACCCGGGGCCGCAAGTGCGTTCGAAGTGTCGATGATCAATGTGTCCTGCAATTCACATTAATTCTCGCAGCTAGCTGCGTTCTTCATCGACGCACGAGCCGAGTGATCCACCGCTAAGAGTTGTCTGACTTTCGGCACCGCCCCGCGCGCGCGGAGGGGCCGGGACCGCCCGCGTCGAGCGGCCCCTCGTTCGGCGAGGACGTCGCGCCTCGCTTGACCGCACCGTCACATAACGCGCACGAGCGAAGGAGAGGCGGGGGGAAACCCCGCCGGGCTCCCGAGGACGACGGCAGAGGCGGGGAGCCCGCGCTCCCGGCCGAATCCCCCCCTGCGGCGATCGACGGCGCCGCGGGGGAGAAACGCGCCTCGCGCCGCCTCGAGAGGCGGCCCAGGCGCCCGGGCTCGGCCCGGCCTCCGCGCGGAGAGCGGCGGCGCGCGCCGGACCGCGCGCCGCCCGTCCTCCCGGCCCCGCCGGGAACGACGCGCCCGCGGCGCGGGGCGCGACCCTCGGGCCGCGCTCGCCGCTCCTCTCTCGCCTTCGCGGCCGCCCGACGCCGCCCCCTCGGGGCCGCGGGCAAAGGCCGCCGCCTCGCCGGCGGACCGCCGCGCCGCCCGGACGAGCTCGGCGGACGGCTCCGCCGCCTCCGCCGCCGGCCGGGCGGGTCGGCGCCGGCGACTCGAGCCGGCGTCGGCAGCGCCCGAGGCCGGCCGGACGACGGCCCGCCGCCGCCGCTGGCGCGGAGGCCCTGCCGGCACCGCCGCCGCCGCTCGGCGCCCTCGACCCCCTTTCGGCGGCCGCGCGCCCGGCGGAAGGCGGGCGGCGCTCGGCCGGGGGGGACGGGGCCCCCTCGGCCGCCGCCGCGCCGCTTCGCCGCGGACGCGCGGCCCCCGGCCGGGGCGACGGGCGAGCGACGGGCGGGGCCCGGCACGGCGCTACCGCCGACGGCGGCGGGCGACTCCCGGCCGACCGTCCCGCTCGGGGGACACGCGCCGAGCGGCGACGCCGCCGCTCGGAAGCCGGCGCGCTCCCCGGACGGCCTGCGGGGACGGGGACGCCGCCCACCGGCGCTCGCCCGGGCGGGCGGGCGGGCGCGCGGCTCGGCGGCGGCCTCCTGCCGCCGCCTCGGGGGGGAGGCCGACGGCCGCGAGACGAGAAAGGAGGGCGGCGGGCCCGGCGGCCGCCACCCGCGCCGCCCTCGGCGGAGGGCACGCGCCCTCCGCCGCGGCGGCGGTCGCCCCCGGCGGGGGGGGCGGGCGGGACGGCGCGCGGCCGACCGCGCGCCGCCGCCGTCTTCTCCGCCGAGACCGGACCGCGGAGCGGGGGGGGCAGGGGACCCCGCCCCGGCACGGCCGCCCGCGCGGCGGGCGGGGACGAGCGCGGCCGGCGGACGCGGCCACCACCGCAGGGGATCGGCGGGAGTAGGCTCCCCACCCCTCAGTGGCACCGCGCCGCCGCCCGGCCGCCACCGCCCGGCCGCCGGCGTCCGGCCGCCCGAGTCTTTAAACCTCCGCCCGGCTCTCCCGGCGGCGGCTCTCGACCCCCGGCGGGGGGGCCTCGCCGGCCGCCCGGGCGCCGAGCGCTAGGTACCTGGCCCTGGGGCGAGGGAAACGACCTGCATGGCCCCGCGGGGGTGCCTCCCCCGCTGCCGCCCTCGGGGGAGCGTCCGCCCGCGGGGGCGCGCCCGACGTCCGCCACCACCACCGCCGCCTCCTGGCTCGGGGACCGGGGTTTCCCTCAGTAGCCCGGCACCGCCCCCGAGAGGACGCCTG
>NW_026991003.1:17500-20000 GCF_036250125.1 Pseudopipra pipra
GGGAGCCGGCAGCCGCCACCGGCTCGGGCTGGACGCTGCTGTCGGGCCCCCGCGGGCCCCCCTCGGCCGTCCCAGTCCCGCACTCCCTCGGCTGCGCTTTCGCGCTCGGCTCTCGTCTTCCTCTCCCGTCATCGGGCCCGCCCGAGGAAGCCGGTCGAGAGCCCCGCGGCTTTCTCGCGCCGGCCTTCCTGCCGCTCGTGGGGTTGGCCGGCCCGTGGCACGCGCCGAAGGCCGCGCGGCAGCAGACGCGGAAGAAAAGGGGCCCTCGGAACCCGCGCTGCTAGACAACCCCTGCCCACAATACGGACAGACGCGTCCTGGCGCCGCCGCGCCTCCGAAGCGGCTCGAGGCTCCTCAGCGGGGAGGCGCGCGAGAGCAGGCCGCCTCTCGCCTAGACCTAACCGGAGGCGGCGCCCGACAGCGACCCCTTGGCCGACTTCCGGGGCCGGCCGCGACAACAGGTCTACCCCGAAAATGCCGACAGGCGCCTAAGTCCCGCCGGAGCCGGGTAGACCTGGTGGCCCTGCGCCGGGACGCCGCCGGGGCGCAGGCCGCCGGCGGCGGCCGCGGCGGCCGCATCGGCCGGCTCCGGAACCGGGTAGACCTGATGCTCGCCAGCCCCGGAACCGGGTAGACCTGATGCTCGACAGCACCCGGCGGGGCACGAGGCCGGCCGCGCCCGACTGGGCGAACGGGTCGGCCCGGAAGCCCGGGCCAACAGGTCTACCCGCCGGGCTCGGGCACCAGGTCTACCCGCCGGGCCCGGACACCAGGTCTACCCGCCGGGCTCGGACACCAGGTCTACCCGCCGGGCCCGGACACCAGGTCTACCCGCCGGGCTCGGACACCAGGTCTACCCGCCGGGCCCGAACACCAGGTCGACCCGCCTAACCCGAACGCCAGGTCTACCCGCCGGGCTCGGACACCAGGTCTACCCGCCGGGCCCGGACACCAGGTCTACCCGCCATGCTCGGACACCAGGTCTACCCGCCGGGCTCGGACACCAGGTCTACTCGCCATGCTCGGACACCAGGTCTACCCGCCGGGCTCGGACACCAGGTCTACCCGCCGGGCTCGGACACCAGGTCTACCCGCCGGGCTCGGACACCAGGTCTACCCGCCGGGCTCGGACAACAGGTCTACCCGCCATGCTCGGACAACAGGTCTACCCGCCGGGCTCGGACAAGAGGTCTACCCGCCGGGCTCGGACAAGAGGTCTACCCGCCGGGCTCGGACAAGAGGTCTACCCGCCGGGCTCGGACAACAGGTCTACCCGCCGGGCTCGGACAACAGGTCTACCCGCCGGGCTCGGACAACAGGTCTACCCGCCGGGCTCGGACAACAGGTCTACCCGCCGGGCTCCGAGAGCAGCTGTACCCACCGGCACCCCCGCCGCCGAGCCCAGTCGGCCGCCGCCCTGCCACCTTAAGAGAGTCCCAGCTACTCCCCCTCTGGACCCGCGCCGCGGACAACGCCCTCTCTTTCCCACTCGGAGCCCCGGGCAGGAACGGCGGCGCCTCGGCACCCGCCGAGGGCCTCGGCTAAGCGCTCGGAACCCGCTCCAGCCACCCGACTCGGAGAGCGGCTCGAGCCGACGAGCCCGGACCACAGGTCTACCCGCTGCCCCGGGACACCAGGTCTACCCGCCGGCTTCGGACCAGGGGTCTACCCGCCGGGCACGGACGACAACTCTACCCGCTGCGCACCTCTGCGGCCGAGCCGAGGCGGCGGCAGCCGTGCCACCCGGGCAGAGTCCCGGTTGCTCCCCCCGTTTCCCCGCCCCGCAGAGAACGTCTCTTCTTTCACCCTCGGGGCAGGGGAAAGGCTGCTACGCTCGGAGCGCCGGGCAGAAAGCGCAGCGCTAAGCCCCGAGACCGGCTCTAGCCGCTACTCTCGGACATCGGCTCTTCCCGGCGGCGCCGAGGCGGCCGAGCCCGGTCGGCCGCAGCCGTGCCGCCTAAAGAGAGTCCCAGTTACTCCCCCGGCTTCCCCGCCCCGCAGAGAACGTTTCTTCTTTCAGCCTCGGGGCAGGGGAAAGCCTTAACGCCGGAGAGGAAGTCTGCCGCAAAGGGCCACGGGAGATGGAGTCCCCGCAACGAGCCCCCCGGGAGAGTACTGGACGGAGCATGCGCGCTGGAAGGACTCGCTAAGAACTGTGGGAAATCGGGGAGGTCGGGGCAGGGCCGGAAGGGCACGCCGGCGCGCCGACCGACGGATCGAGCGGTCGCACGCCGTCTGCTCGCTCCGTGAATTCGGTGCCACGCTCGGAGCACCGGCCGGAAACGGCAGCGCTTCGGCGCCGGCCGAGGGCCCTCGCCGAGCCCTCGGAGCGGCTCTAGCTGCCGGACCTGGACAGGAGCTCTACCCACGGGGCTCGGAGACCGGGTCCACTCGCCGCCGGGCGGCGGCGCCGCTCCGGCTCTAAGTCCGCCGGTCGGCGGGAAAAGGTCTACCCGCATCCGGGCCGGCCGGCGGCGCCGCTCCGGCTCTAAGTCCGCCG
>NW_026991003.1:32500-37500 GCF_036250125.1 Pseudopipra pipra
AGAGGAGACCGCCCGGCCCGAACACCGGCCTCCGCCGCGCCTCTCGGCCGGCCACGGAGGAGCGCCGGCCCGCCGGGGGCCCTCTCCCACGCCTCCCGAAAAGCCTCATCCATCGTCACTCGGGGAACGGCCCCACGGCCACTCTCGCTCAGCCTGCCACTACGCGGAGGACGGCACGTGCCCCAGGCCGCCGACGCCGGCGGCCCGCACGCTACTCTCCACGGCTCTCTCCCGGCCCGGCAGGAGGCGGGTGCCGCCGGACGCCCGGCTCCGGACAACCCACGCTTCCGGCCCCGCCGGGCCCACGGCCGCCCCCCGCAGAGCGGCACACCTCCAGCGTGCGAAAGCGCCACCGAACGTGCCGCGGGGCCACCGGCTTTCGCCCGCCTCGCGGCCGTCGGCTTCCCCCAGAAAGGCCGGGGGACGGCGACGGGGAGAAAAACAAAAAGCCCCCGAGAAAAAAGCACGCGCGCCTCTCGCTCGCCGTGCTAGCCACGGCCGCCCGGGGCTCGGGGCGGGGCCCGCGCCCCTCGCTCCCCGATTCCCTCTCGCTGCCCACGGGCTCGCGCCTCGGCGGCGGCCGGCCGCTGCCGGGCCGCTCTCGCGCTCTCACGCACTTTCTCTTCCCTGGCGCGCTCGGCGTGCTGCGGCTTAAGGCCGCCGGAGCAAAAATCAAAAAAACGGAAAAAAAAGGCCGGGAGGGCGCCCCACTTCGCCCGCAACCCGGCCCCCGGCCGACAGACCTTCGCGGAACCCAGCCCTCCGGCAGCCAGGCCGGCGGGGCAGGCCCGACCGCACGGGCCGCCCGGCCGCCGTGGCTCTCGCGCCGGCCTAAGAGGAGGGAGGGGCGAGGCGCCGCCGCCTCGCCCGCCAACGGCCATCGTGCGTCCCCAGGGCTCCCCGGCGACTCTGTCGGGTTCTCGGTCTGCCGGCGCGGCCGCCGGCCACAGCCTGGCCGGCCGGCGCCGCCGCCTTCGGCCCGCTGGGCGGGTCCCCGGCTTAGGGCCGAGGAAGGGGGAACGAACAAAAGAGCCGAGGCGCGCCGAGGGCGCCGCCTCGCCCGACCATCGGGCGGTCCCGTCACCGAGCCCCTCCGGCAACCGGCCGGGCCCAGGCGAGGCCGCACGCCCACCGCCAGTCCCCGGCACGCCGCCGGCACCGCTGCCGCCCGGCAGCCGAGGACAGGGCGCCGCCACCCAGGCCCGGGCCATCTTCGGGGCTCTCGGGAGGCGGCCGGGGAAAAAGCCCGCGCGGGCTCGGCCCTTCGAGCCCCGGCCGCCAACCGCCCGCAACAATGCCCGCCGCCGCCGCCGGACGACGGGCGCCGGCTTAAGGCCGGCCCACCGAAAGGACGAGACGCCGCCGCCTCGCCGCCCTCGCACACCATCGCCTTCGCCCGGGGCCCTCAGGGAGCCGGCAGCCGCCACCGGCTCGGGCTGGACGCTGCTGTCGGGCCCCCGCGGGCCCCCCTCGGCCGTCCCAGTCCCGCACTCCCTCGGCTGCGCTTTCGCGCTCGGCTCTCGTCTTCCTCTCCCGTCATCGGGCCCGCCCGAGGAAGCCGGTCGAGAGCCCCGCGGCTTTCTCGCGCCGGCCTTCCTGCCGCTCGTGGGGTTGGCCGGCCCGTGGCACGCGCCGAAGGCCGCGCGGCAGCAGACGCGGAAGAAAAGGGGCCCTCGGAACCCGCGCTGCTAGACAACCCCTGCCCACAATACGGACAGACGCGTCCTGGCGCCGCCGCGCCTCCGAAGCGGCTCGAGGCTCCTCAGCGGGGAGGCGCGCGAGAGCAGGCCGCCTCTCGCCTAGACCTAACCGGAGGCGGCGCCCGACAGCGACCCCTTGGCCGACTTCCGGGGCCGGCCGCGACAACAGGTCTACCCCGAAAATGCCGACAGGCGCCTAAGTCCCGCCGGAGCCGGGTAGACCTGGTGGCCCTGCGCCGGGACGCCGCCGGGGCGCAGGCCGCCGGCGGCGGCCGCGGCGGCCGCATCGGCCGGCTCCGGAACCGGGTAGACCTGATGCTCGCCAGCCCCGGAACCGGGTAGACCTGATGCTCGACAGCACCCGGCGGGGCACGAGGCCGGCCGCGCCCGACTGGGCGAACGGGTCGGCCCGGAAGCCCGGGCCAACAGGTCTACCCGCCGGGCTCGGGCACCAGGTCTACCCGCCGGGCCCGGACACCAGGTCTACCCGCCGGGCTCGGACACCAGGTCTACCCGCCGGGCCCGGACACCAGGTCTACCCGCCGGGCTCGGACACCAGGTCTACCCGCCGGGCCCGAACACCAGGTCGACCCGCCTAACCCGAACGCCAGGTCTACCCGCCGGGCTCGGACACCAGGTCTACCCGCCGGGCCCGGACACCAGGTCTACCCGCCATGCTCGGACACCAGGTCTACCCGCCGGGCTCGGACACCAGGTCTACTCGCCATGCTCGGACACCAGGTCTACCCGCCGGGCTCGGACACCAGGTCTACCCGCCGGGCTCGGACACCAGGTCTACCCGCCGGGCTCGGACACCAGGTCTACCCGCCGGGCTCGGACACCAGGTCTACCCGCCATGCTCGGACAACAGGTCTACCCGCCGGGCTCGGACAAGAGGTCTACCCGCCGGGCTCGGACAAGAGGTCTACCCGCCGGGCTCGGACAAGAGGTCTACCCGCCGGGCTCGGACAACAGGTCTACCCGCCGGGCTCGGACAACAGGTCTACCCGCCGGGCTCGGACAACAGGTCTACCCGCCGGGCTCGGACAACAGGTCTACCCGCCGGGCTCCGAGAGCAGCTGTACCCACCGGCACCCCCGCCGCCGAGCCCAGTCGGCCGCCGCCCTGCCACCTTAAGAGAGTCCCAGCTACTCCCCCTCTGGACCCGCGCCGCGGACAACGCCCTCTCTTTCCCACTCGGAGCCCCGGGCAGGAACGGCGGCGCCTCGGCACCCGCCGAGGGCCTCGGCTAAGCGCTCGGAACCCGCTCCAGCCACCCGACTCGGAGAGCGGCTCGAGCCGACGAGCCCGGACCACAGGTCTACCCGCTGCCCCGGGACACCAGGTCTACCCGCCGGCTTCGGACCAGGGGTCTACCCGCCGGGCACGGACGACAACTCTACCCGCTGCGCACCTCTGCGGCCGAGCCGAGGCGGCGGCAGCCGTGCCACCCGGGCAGAGTCCCGGTTGCTCCCCCCGTTTCCCCGCCCCGCAGAGAACGTCTCTTCTTTCACCCTCGGGGCAGGGGAAAGGCTGCTACGCTCGGAGCGCCGGGCAGAAAGCGCAGCGCTAAGCCCCGAGACCGGCTCTAGCCGCTACTCTCGGACATCGGCTCTTCCCGGCGGCGCCGAGGCGGCCGAGCCCGGTCGGCCGCAGCCGTGCCGCCTAAAGAGAGTCCCAGTTACTCCCCCGGCTTCCCCGCCCCGCAGAGAACGTTTCTTCTTTCAGCCTCGGGGCAGGGGAAAGCCTTAACGCCGGAGAGGAAGTCTGCCGCAAAGGGCCACGGGAGATGGAGTCCCCGCAACGAGCCCCCCGGGAGAGTACTGGACGGAGCATGCGCGCTGGAAGGACTCGCTAAGAACTGTGGGAAATCGGGGAGGTCGGGGCAGGGCCGGAAGGGCACGCCGGCGCGCCGACCGACGGATCGAGCGGTCGCACGCCGTCTGCTCGCTCCGTGAATTCGGTGCCACGCTCGGAGCACCGGCCGGAAACGGCAGCGCTTCGGCGCCGGCCGAGGGCCCTCGCCGAGCCCTCGGAGCGGCTCTAGCTGCCGGACCTGGACAGGAGCTCTACCCACGGGGCTCGGAGACCGGGTCCACTCGCCGCCGGGCGGCGGCGCCGCTCCGGCTCTAAGTCCGCCGGTCGGCGGGAAAAGGTCTACCCGCATCCGGGCCGGCCGGCGGCGCCGCTCCGGCTCTAAGTCCGCCGGCCGGCGGGAACACGTCTACCCGCGACCGGGCCGGGCGGCGGCGCCGCTCCGGCTCTAAGTCCGCCGGTCGGCGGGAACACGTCTACCCGCATCCGGGCCGGGCGGCGGCGCCGCCCCGGCTCTAAGTCCGCCGGTCGGCGGGAACAGGTCTACCCGCATCCGGGCCGGGCGGCGGCGCCGCTCCGGCTCTAAGTCCGCCGGTCGGCGGGAACACGTCTACCCGCATCCGGGCCGGGCGGCGGCGCCGCTCCGGCTCTAAGTCCGCCGGTCGGCGGGAACACGTCTACCCGCATCCGGGCCGGGCGGCGGCGCCGCTCCGGCTCTAAGTCCGCCGGTCGGCGGGAACAGGTCTACCCGCATCCGGGCCGGGCGGCGGCGCCGCCGCTCCGGCTCTAAGTCCGGCGGCCGGCGGGAACAGGTCTACCCGCATCCGGGCCGGGCGGCGGCGCCGCCGCTCCGGCTCTAAGTCCGCCGGTCGGCGGGAACAGGTCTACCCGCATCCGGGCCGGGCGGCGGCGCCGCTCCGGCTCTAAGTCCGGCGGCCGGCGGGAACAGGTCTACCCGCATCCGGGCCGGGCGGCGGCGCCGCTCCGGCTCTAAGTCCGGCGGCCGGCGGGAACAGGTCTACCCGCATCCGGGCCGGGCGGCGGCGCCGCCGCTCCGGCTCTAAGTCCGCCGGTCGGCGGGAACACGTCTACCCGCATCCGGGCCGGGCGGCGGCGCCGCTCCGGCTCTAAGTCCGGCGGCCGGCGGGAACAGGTCTACCCGCATCCGGGCCGGGCGGCGGCGCCGCTCCGGCTCTAAGTCCGGCGGCCGGCGGGAACAGGTCTACCCGCATCCGGGCCGGGCGGCGGCGCCGCCGCTCCGGCTCTAAGTCCGCCGGTCGGCGGGAACACGTCTACCCGCATCCGGGCCGGGCGGCGGCGCCGCTCCGGCTCTAAGTCCGGCGGCCGGCGGGAACAGGTCTACCCGCATCCGGGCCGGGCGGCGGCGCCGCCGCTCCGGCTCTAAGTCCGCCGGTCGGCGGGAACAGGTCTACCCGCATCCGGGCCGGGCGGCGGCGCCGCCGCTCCGGCTCTAAGTCCGGCGGC
>NW_026991003.1:50000-52500 GCF_036250125.1 Pseudopipra pipra
TGCCGCCCGGCAGCCGAGGACAGGGCGCCGCCACCCAGGCCCGGGCCATCTTCGGGGCTCTCGGGAGGCGGCCGGGGAAAAAGCCCGCGCGGGCTCGGCCCTTCGAGCCCCGGCCGCCAACCGCCCGCAACAATGCCCGCCGCCGCCGCCGGACGACGGGCGCCGGCTTAAGGCCGGCCCACCGAAAGGACGAGACGCCGCCGCCTCGCCGCCCTCGCACACCATCGCCTTCGCCCGGGGCCCTCAGGGAGCCGGCAGCCGCCACCGGCTCGGGCTGGACGCTGCTGTCGGGCCCCCGCGGGCCCCCCTCGGCCGTCCCAGTCCCGCACTCCCTCGGCTGCGCTTTCGCGCTCGGCTCTCGTCTTCCTCTCCCGTCATCGGGCCCGCCCGAGGAAGCCGGTCGAGAGCCCCGCGGCTTTCTCGCGCCGGCCTTCCTGCCGCTCGTGGGGTTGGCCGGCCCGTGGCACGCGCCGAAGGCCGCGCGGCAGCAGACGCGGAAGAAAAGGGGCCCTCGGAACCCGCGCTGCTAGACAACCCCTGCCCACAATACGGACAGACGCGTCCTGGCGCCGCCGCGCCTCCGAAGCGGCTCGAGGCTCCTCAGCGGGGAGGCGCGCGAGAGCAGGCCGCCTCTCGCCTAGACCTAACCGGAGGCGGCGCCCGACAGCGACCCCTTGGCCGACTTCCGGGGCCGGCCGCGACAACAGGTCTACCCCGAAAATGCCGACAGGCGCCTAAGTCCCGCCGGAGCCGGGTAGACCTGGTGGCCCTGCGCCGGGACGCCGCCGGGGCGCAGGCCGCCGGCGGCGGCCGCGGCGGCCGCATCGGCCGGCTCCGGAACCGGGTAGACCTGATGCTCGCCAGCCCCGGAACCGGGTAGACCTGATGCTCGACAGCACCCGGCGGGGCACGAGGCCGGCCGCGCCCGACTGGGCGAACGGGTCGGCCCGGAAGCCCGGGCCAACAGGTCTACCCGCCGGGCTCGGGCACCAGGTCTACCCGCCGGGCCCGGACACCAGGTCTACCCGCCGGGCTCGGACACCAGGTCTACCCGCCGGGCCCGGACACCAGGTCTACCCGCCGGGCTCGGACACCAGGTCTACCCGCCGGGCCCGAACACCAGGTCGACCCGCCTAACCCGAACGCCAGGTCTACCCGCCGGGCTCGGACACCAGGTCTACCCGCCGGGCCCGGACACCAGGTCTACCCGCCATGCTCGGACACCAGGTCTACCCGCCGGGCTCGGACACCAGGTCTACTCGCCATGCTCGGACACCAGGTCTACCCGCCGGGCTCGGACACCAGGTCTACCCGCCGGGCTCGGACACCAGGTCTACCCGCCGGGCTCGGACACCAGGTCTACCCGCCGGGCTCGGACACCAGGTCTACCCGCCATGCTCGGACAACAGGTCTACCCGCCGGGCTCGGACAAGAGGTCTACCCGCCGGGCTCGGACAAGAGGTCTACCCGCCGGGCTCGGACAAGAGGTCTACCCGCCGGGCTCGGACAACAGGTCTACCCGCCGGGCTCGGACAACAGGTCTACCCGCCGGGCTCGGACAACAGGTCTACCCGCCGGGCTCGGACAACAGGTCTACCCGCCGGGCTCCGAGAGCAGCTGTACCCACCGGCACCCCCGCCGCCGAGCCCAGTCGGCCGCCGCCCTGCCACCTTAAGAGAGTCCCAGCTACTCCCCCTCTGGACCCGCGCCGCGGACAACGCCCTCTCTTTCCCACTCGGAGCCCCGGGCAGGAACGGCGGCGCCTCGGCACCCGCCGAGGGCCTCGGCTAAGCGCTCGGAACCCGCTCCAGCCACCCGACTCGGAGAGCGGCTCGAGCCGACGAGCCCGGACCACAGGTCTACCCGCTGCCCCGGGACACCAGGTCTACCCGCCGGCTTCGGACCAGGGGTCTACCCGCCGGGCACGGACGACAACTCTACCCGCTGCGCACCTCTGCGGCCGAGCCGAGGCGGCGGCAGCCGTGCCACCCGGGCAGAGTCCCGGTTGCTCCCCCCGTTTCCCCGCCCCGCAGAGAACGTCTCTTCTTTCACCCTCGGGGCAGGGGAAAGGCTGCTACGCTCGGAGCGCCGGGCAGAAAGCGCAGCGCTAAGCCCCGAGACCGGCTCTAGCCGCTACTCTCGGACATCGGCTCTTCCCGGCGGCGCCGAGGCGGCCGAGCCCGGTCGGCCGCAGCCGTGCCGCCTAAAGAGAGTCCCAGTTACTCCCCCGGCTTCCCCGCCCCGCAGAGAACGTTTCTTCTTTCAGCCTCGGGGCAGGGGAAAGCCTTAACGCCGGAGAGGAAGTCTGCCGCAAAGGGCCACGGGAGATGGAGTCCCCGCAACGAGCCCCCCGGGAGAGTACTGGACGGAGCATGCGCGCTGGAAGGACTCGCTAAGAACTGTGGGAAATCGGGGAGGTCGGGGCAGGGCCGGAAGGGCACGCCGGCGCGCCGACCGACGGATCGAGCGGTCGCACGCCGTCTGCTCGCTCCGTGAATTC
>NW_026991003.1:65000-70000 GCF_036250125.1 Pseudopipra pipra
CCGGCCGGCCGGCGGCTCGGCCGCGCGGCACCACCGGACGTGCTAGAGGAGACGGCGACCCGACGAGGCGGGCGCGGCCCGGTCCCCGAGGCCCCTTCGGCCGGGGCGGCTCGCTCGGCAGCGGGCGGCGGCGCGGCGACCCGCTGCGCTCTCCGGCGCTACCTGCGGGCGGGGGGCGCTTCCCCCCGAGCCTTTTTCTTTCCTCCCTTTTCTCTCTCGCCTCTCTCTGGCTCGCCGTCGCGGCTCCGGCCGCACCGCCGCCCGGCGCTGCGCGCGGCCGGCACCCACGGGCGCCACCCGGACCCAGGCCGGCACCGGCACCTCGCCTGTTTTTACCCAAGGACACCTGAAAAGCTCGCGGGGCCGCGCGGCCGTCACACAGCTCGGTACGGTGAAGAAGCCCCTCCCCGGCGGGAGGGGCGACACCTCGCCTGCCACGGGAAGCCCACGGGCAGAGGAGACCGCCCGGCCCGAACACCGGCCTCCGCCGCGCCTCTCGGCCGGCCACGGAGGAGCGCCGGCCCGCCGGGGGCCCTCTCCCACGCCTCCCGAAAAGCCTCATCCATCGTCACTCGGGGAACGGCCCCACGGCCACTCTCGCTCAGCCTGCCACTACGCGGAGGACGGCACGTGCCCCAGGCCGCCGACGCCGGCGGCCCGCACGCTACTCTCCACGGCTCTCTCCCGGCCCGGCAGGAGGCGGGTGCCGCCGGACGCCCGGCTCCGGACAACCCACGCTTCCGGCCCCGCCGGGCCCACGGCCGCCCCCCGCAGAGCGGCACACCTCCAGCGTGCGAAAGCGCCACCGAACGTGCCGCAGGGCCACCGGCTTTCGCCCGCCTCGCGGCCGTCGGCTTCCCCCAGAAAGGCCGGGGGACGGCGACGGGGAGAAAAACAAAAAGCCCCCGAGAAAAAAGCACGCGCGCCTCTCGCTCGCCGTGCTAGCCACGGCCGCCCGGGGCTCGGGGCGGGGCCCGCGCCCCTCGCTCCCCGATTCCCTCTCGCTGCCCACGGGCTCGCGCCTCGGCGGCGGCCGGCCGCTGCCGGGCCGCTCTCGCGCTCTCACGCACTTTCTCTTCCCTGGCGCGCTCGGCGTGCTGCGGCTTAAGGCCGCCGGAGCAAAAATCAAAAAAACGGAAAAAAAAGGCCGGGAGGGCGCCCCACTTCGCCCGCAACCCGGCCCCCGGCCGACAGACCTTCGCGGAACCCAGCCCTCCGGCAGCCAGGCCGGCGGGGCAGGCCCGACCGCACGGGCCGCCCGGCCGCCGTGGCTCTCGCGCCGGCCTAAGAGGAGGGAGGGGCGAGGCGCCGCCGCCTCGCCCGCCAACGGCCATCGTGCGTCCCCAGGGCTCCCCGGCGACTCTGTCGGGTTCTCGGTCTGCCGGCGCGGCCGCCGGCCACAGCCTGGCCGGCCGGCGCCGCCGCCTTCGGCCCGCTGGGCGGGTCCCCGGCTTAGGGCCGAGGAAGGGGGAACGAACAAAAGAGCCGAGGCGCGCCGAGGGCGCCGCCTCGCCCGACCATCGGGCGGTCCCGTCACCGAGCCCCTCCGGCAACCGGCCGGGCCCAGGCGAGGCCGCACGCCCACCGCCAGTCCCCGGCACGCCGCCGGCACCGCTGCCGCCCGGCAGCCGAGGACAGGGCGCCGCCACCCAGGCCCGGGCCATCTTCGGGGCTCTCGGGAGGCGGCCGGGGAAAAAGCCCGCGCGGGCTCGGCCCTTCGAGCCCCGGCCGCCAACCGCCCGCAACAATGCCCGCCGCCGCCGCCGGACGACGGGCGCCGGCTTAAGGCCGGCCCACCGAAAGGACGAGACGCCGCCGCCTCGCCGCCCTCGCACACCATCGCCTTCGCCCGGGGCCCTCAGGGAGCCGGCAGCCGCCACCGGCTCGGGCTGGACGCTGCTGTCGGGCCCCCGCGGGCCCCCCTCGGCCGTCCCAGTCCCGCACTCCCTCGGCTGCGCTTTCGCGCTCGGCTCTCGTCTTCCTCTCCCGTCATCGGGCCCGCCCGAGGAAGCCGGTCGAGAGCCCCGCGGCTTTCTCGCGCCGGCCTTCCTGCCGCTCGTGGGGTTGGCCGGCCCGTGGCACGCGCCGAAGGCCGCGCGGCAGCAGACGCGGAAGAAAAGGGGCCCTCGGAACCCGCGCTGCTAGACAACCCCTGCCCACAATACGGACAGACGCGTCCTGGCGCCGCCGCGCCTCCGAAGCGGCTCGAGGCTCCTCAGCGGGGAGGCGCGCGAGAGCAGGCCGCCTCTCGCCTAGACCTAACCGGAGGCGGCGCCCGACAGCGACCCCTTGGCCGACTTCCGGGGCCGGCCGCGACAACAGGTCTACCCCGAAAATGCCGACAGGCGCCTAAGTCCCGCCGGAGCCGGGTAGACCTGGTGGCCCTGCGCCGGGACGCCGCCGGGGCGCAGGCCGCCGGCGGCGGCCGCGGCGGCCGCATCGGCCGGCTCCGGAACCGGGTAGACCTGATGCTCGCCAGCCCCGGAACCGGGTAGACCTGATGCTCGACAGCACCCGGCGGGGCACGAGGCCGGCCGCGCCCGACTGGGCGAACGGGTCGGCCCGGAAGCCCGGGCCAACAGGTCTACCCGCCGGGCTCGGGCACCAGGTCTACCCGCCGGGCCCGGACACCAGGTCTACCCGCCGGGCTCGGACACCAGGTCTACCCGCCGGGCCCGGACACCAGGTCTACCCGCCGGGCTCGGACACCAGGTCTACCCGCCGGGCCCGAACACCAGGTCGACCCGCCTAACCCGAACGCCAGGTCTACCCGCCGGGCTCGGACACCAGGTCTACCCGCCGGGCCCGGACACCAGGTCTACCCGCCATGCTCGGACACCAGGTCTACCCGCCGGGCTCGGACACCAGGTCTACTCGCCATGCTCGGACACCAGGTCTACCCGCCGGGCTCGGACACCAGGTCTACCCGCCGGGCTCGGACACCAGGTCTACCCGCCGGGCTCGGACACCAGGTCTACCCGCCGGGCTCGGACACCAGGTCTACCCGCCATGCTCGGACAACAGGTCTACCCGCCGGGCTCGGACAAGAGGTCTACCCGCCGGGCTCGGACAAGAGGTCTACCCGCCGGGCTCGGACAAGAGGTCTACCCGCCGGGCTCGGACAACAGGTCTACCCGCCGGGCTCGGACAACAGGTCTACCCGCCGGGCTCGGACAACAGGTCTACCCGCCGGGCTCGGACAACAGGTCTACCCGCCGGGCTCCGAGAGCAGCTGTACCCACCGGCACCCCCGCCGCCGAGCCCAGTCGGCCGCCGCCCTGCCACCTTAAGAGAGTCCCAGCTACTCCCCCTCTGGACCCGCGCCGCGGACAACGCCCTCTCTTTCCCACTCGGAGCCCCGGGCAGGAACGGCGGCGCCTCGGCACCCGCCGAGGGCCTCGGCTAAGCGCTCGGAACCCGCTCCAGCCACCCGACTCGGAGAGCGGCTCGAGCCGACGAGCCCGGACCACAGGTCTACCCGCTGCCCCGGGACACCAGGTCTACCCGCCGGCTTCGGACCAGGGGTCTACCCGCCGGGCACGGACGACAACTCTACCCGCTGCGCACCTCTGCGGCCGAGCCGAGGCGGCGGCAGCCGTGCCACCCGGGCAGAGTCCCGGTTGCTCCCCCCGTTTCCCCGCCCCGCAGAGAACGTCTCTTCTTTCACCCTCGGGGCAGGGGAAAGGCTGCTACGCTCGGAGCGCCGGGCAGAAAGCGCAGCGCTAAGCCCCGAGACCGGCTCTAGCCGCTACTCTCGGACATCGGCTCTTCCCGGCGGCGCCGAGGCGGCCGAGCCCGGTCGGCCGCAGCCGTGCCGCCTAAAGAGAGTCCCAGTTACTCCCCCGGCTTCCCCGCCCCGCAGAGAACGTTTCTTCTTTCAGCCTCGGGGCAGGGGAAAGCCTTAACGCCGGAGAGGAAGTCTGCCGCAAAGGGCCACGGGAGATGGAGTCCCCGCAACGAGCCCCCCGGGAGAGTACTGGACGGAGCATGCGCGCTGGAAGGACTCGCTAAGAACTGTGGGAAATCGGGGAGGTCGGGGCAGGGCCGGAAGGGCACGCCGGCGCGCCGACCGACGGATCGAGCGGTCGCACGCCGTCTGCTCGCTCCGTGAATTCGGTGCCACGCTCGGAGCACCGGCCGGAAACGGCAGCGCTTCGGCGCCGGCCGAGGGCCCTCGCCGAGCCCTCGGAGCGGCTCTAGCTGCCGGACCTGGACAGGAGCTCTACCCACGGGGCTCGGAGACCGGGTCCACTCGCCGCCGGGCGGCGGCGCCGCTCCGGCTCTAAGTCCGCCGGTCGGCGGGAAAAGGTCTACCCGCATCCGGGCCGGCCGGCGGCGCCGCTCCGGCTCTAAGTCCGCCGGCCGGCGGGAACACGTCTACCCGCGACCGGGCCGGGCGGCGGCGCCGCTCCGGCTCTAAGTCCGCCGGTCGGCGGGAACACGTCTACCCGCATCCGGGCCGGGCGGCGGCGCCGCCCCGGCTCTAAGTCCGCCGGTCGGCGGGAACAGGTCTACCCGCATCCGGGCCGGGCGGCGGCGCCGCTCCGGCTCTAAGTCCGCCGGTCGGCGGGAACACGTCTACCCGCATCCGGGCCGGGCGGCGGCGCCGCTCCGGCTCTAAGTCCGCCGGTCGGCGGGAACACGTCTACCCGCATCCGGGCCGGGCGGCGGCGCCGCTCCGGCTCTAAGTCCGCCGGTCGGCGGGAACAGGTCTACCCGCATCCGGGCCGGGCGGCGGCGCCGCCGCTCCGGCTCTAAGTCCGGCGGCCGGCGGGAACAGGTCTACCCGCATCCGGGCCGGGCGGCGGCGCCGCCGCTCCGGCTCTAAGTCCGCCGGTCGGCGGGAACAGGTCTACCCGCATCCGGGCCGGGCGGCGGCGCCGCTCCGGCTCTAAGTCCGGCGGCCGGCGGGAACAGGTCTACCCGCATCCGGGCCGGGCGGCGGCGCCGCTCCGGCTCTAAGTCCGGCGGCCGGCGGGAACAGGTCTACCCGCATCCGG
>NW_026991003.1:82500-85000 GCF_036250125.1 Pseudopipra pipra
GGGAGAAAAACAAAAAGCCCCCGAGAAAAAAGCACGCGCGCCTCTCGCTCGCCGTGCTAGCCACGGCCGCCCGGGGCTCGGGGCGGGGCCCGCGCCCCTCGCTCCCCGATTCCCTCTCGCTGCCCACGGGCTCGCGCCTCGGCGGCGGCCGGCCGCTGCCGGGCCGCTCTCGCGCTCTCACGCACTTTCTCTTCCCTGGCGCGCTCGGCGTGCTGCGGCTTAAGGCCGCCGGAGCAAAAATCAAAAAAACGGAAAAAAAAGGCCGGGAGGGCGCCCCACTTCGCCCGCAACCCGGCCCCCGGCCGACAGACCTTCGCGGAACCCAGCCCTCCGGCAGCCAGGCCGGCGGGGCAGGCCCGACCGCACGGGCCGCCCGGCCGCCGTGGCTCTCGCGCCGGCCTAAGAGGAGGGAGGGGCGAGGCGCCGCCGCCTCGCCCGCCAACGGCCATCGTGCGTCCCCAGGGCTCCCCGGCGACTCTGTCGGGTTCTCGGTCTGCCGGCGCGGCCGCCGGCCACAGCCTGGCCGGCCGGCGCCGCCGCCTTCGGCCCGCTGGGCGGGTCCCCGGCTTAGGGCCGAGGAAGGGGGAACGAACAAAAGAGCCGAGGCGCGCCGAGGGCGCCGCCTCGCCCGACCATCGGGCGGTCCCGTCACCGAGCCCCTCCGGCAACCGGCCGGGCCCAGGCGAGGCCGCACGCCCACCGCCAGTCCCCGGCACGCCGCCGGCACCGCTGCCGCCCGGCAGCCGAGGACAGGGCGCCGCCACCCAGGCCCGGGCCATCTTCGGGGCTCTCGGGAGGCGGCCGGGGAAAAAGCCCGCGCGGGCTCGGCCCTTCGAGCCCCGGCCGCCAACCGCCCGCAACAATGCCCGCCGCCGCCGCCGGACGACGGGCGCCGGCTTAAGGCCGGCCCACCGAAAGGACGAGACGCCGCCGCCTCGCCGCCCTCGCACACCATCGCCTTCGCCCGGGGCCCTCAGGGAGCCGGCAGCCGCCACCGGCTCGGGCTGGACGCTGCTGTCGGGCCCCCGCGGGCCCCCCTCGGCCGTCCCAGTCCCGCACTCCCTCGGCTGCGCTTTCGCGCTCGGCTCTCGTCTTCCTCTCCCGTCATCGGGCCCGCCCGAGGAAGCCGGTCGAGAGCCCCGCGGCTTTCTCGCGCCGGCCTTCCTGCCGCTCGTGGGGTTGGCCGGCCCGTGGCACGCGCCGAAGGCCGCGCGGCAGCAGACGCGGAAGAAAAGGGGCCCTCGGAACCCGCGCTGCTAGACAACCCCTGCCCACAATACGGACAGACGCGTCCTGGCGCCGCCGCGCCTCCGAAGCGGCTCGAGGCTCCTCAGCGGGGAGGCGCGCGAGAGCAGGCCGCCTCTCGCCTAGACCTAACCGGAGGCGGCGCCCGACAGCGACCCCTTGGCCGACTTCCGGGGCCGGCCGCGACAACAGGTCTACCCCGAAAATGCCGACAGGCGCCTAAGTCCCGCCGGAGCCGGGTAGACCTGGTGGCCCTGCGCCGGGACGCCGCCGGGGCGCAGGCCGCCGGCGGCGGCCGCGGCGGCCGCATCGGCCGGCTCCGGAACCGGGTAGACCTGATGCTCGCCAGCCCCGGAACCGGGTAGACCTGATGCTCGACAGCACCCGGCGGGGCACGAGGCCGGCCGCGCCCGACTGGGCGAACGGGTCGGCCCGGAAGCCCGGGCCAACAGGTCTACCCGCCGGGCTCGGGCACCAGGTCTACCCGCCGGGCCCGGACACCAGGTCTACCCGCCGGGCTCGGACACCAGGTCTACCCGCCGGGCCCGGACACCAGGTCTACCCGCCGGGCTCGGACACCAGGTCTACCCGCCGGGCCCGAACACCAGGTCGACCCGCCTAACCCGAACGCCAGGTCTACCCGCCGGGCTCGGACACCAGGTCTACCCGCCGGGCCCGGACACCAGGTCTACCCGCCATGCTCGGACACCAGGTCTACCCGCCGGGCTCGGACACCAGGTCTACTCGCCATGCTCGGACACCAGGTCTACCCGCCGGGCTCGGACACCAGGTCTACCCGCCGGGCTCGGACACCAGGTCTACCCGCCGGGCTCGGACACCAGGTCTACCCGCCGGGCTCGGACACCAGGTCTACCCGCCATGCTCGGACAACAGGTCTACCCGCCGGGCTCGGACAAGAGGTCTACCCGCCGGGCTCGGACAAGAGGTCTACCCGCCGGGCTCGGACAAGAGGTCTACCCGCCGGGCTCGGACAACAGGTCTACCCGCCGGGCTCGGACAACAGGTCTACCCGCCGGGCTCGGACAACAGGTCTACCCGCCGGGCTCGGACAACAGGTCTACCCGCCGGGCTCCGAGAGCAGCTGTACCCACCGGCACCCCCGCCGCCGAGCCCAGTCGGCCGCCGCCCTGCCACCTTAAGAGAGTCCCAGCTACTCCCCCTCTGGACCCGCGCCGCGGACAACGCCCTCTCTTTCCCACTCGGAGCCCCGGGCAGGAACGGCGGCGCCTCGGCA
>NW_026991003.1:102500-107500 GCF_036250125.1 Pseudopipra pipra
GGCTCGGCTGGGGCTGACCCGCCCCCGAAGCCGGCCCGGCCGGCCGGCCGGCGGCTCGGCCGCGCGGCACCACCGGACGTGCTAGAGGAGACGGCGACCCGACGAGGCGGGCGCGGCCCGGTCCCCGAGGCCCCTTCGGCCGGGGCGGCTCGCTCGGCAGCGGGCGGCGGCGCGGCGACCCGCTGCGCTCTCCGGCGCTACCTGCGGGCGGGGGGCGCTTCCCCCCGAGCCTTTTTCTTTCCTCCCTTTTCTCTCTCGCCTCTCTCTGGCTCGCCGTCGCGGCTCCGGCCGCACCGCCGCCCGGCGCTGCGCGCGGCCGGCACCCACGGGCGCCACCCGGACCCAGGCCGGCACCGGCACCTCGCCTGTTTTTACCCAAGGACACCTGAAAAGCTCGCGGGGCCGCGCGGCCGTCACACAGCTCGGTACGGTGAAGAAGCCCCTCCCCGGCGGGAGGGGCGACACCTCGCCTGCCACGGGAAGCCCACGGGCAGAGGAGACCGCCCGGCCCGAACACCGGCCTCCGCCGCGCCTCTCGGCCGGCCACGGAGGAGCGCCGGCCCGCCGGGGGCCCTCTCCCACGCCTCCCGAAAAGCCTCATCCATCGTCACTCGGGGAACGGCCCCACGGCCACTCTCGCTCAGCCTGCCACTACGCGGAGGACGGCACGTGCCCCAGGCCGCCGACGCCGGCGGCCCGCACGCTACTCTCCACGGCTCTCTCCCGGCCCGGCAGGAGGCGGGTGCCGCCGGACGCCCGGCTCCGGACAACCCACGCTTCCGGCCCCGCCGGGCCCACGGCCGCCCCCCGCAGAGCGGCACACCTCCAGCGTGCGAAAGCGCCACCGAACGTGCCGCGGGGCCACCGGCTTTCGCCCGCCTCGCGGCCGTCGGCTTCCCCCAGAAAGGCCGGGGGACGGCGACGGGGAGAAAAACAAAAAGCCCCCGAGAAAAAAGCACGCGCGCCTCTCGCTCGCCGTGCTAGCCACGGCCGCCCGGGGCTCGGGGCGGGGCCCGCGCCCCTCGCTCCCCGATTCCCTCTCGCTGCCCACGGGCTCGCGCCTCGGCGGCGGCCGGCCGCTGCCGGGCCGCTCTCGCGCTCTCACGCACTTTCTCTTCCCTGGCGCGCTCGGCGTGCTGCGGCTTAAGGCCGCCGGAGCAAAAATCAAAAAAACGGAAAAAAAAGGCCGGGAGGGCGCCCCACTTCGCCCGCAACCCGGCCCCCGGCCGACAGACCTTCGCGGAACCCAGCCCTCCGGCAGCCAGGCCGGCGGGGCAGGCCCGACCGCACGGGCCGCCCGGCCGCCGTGGCTCTCGCGCCGGCCTAAGAGGAGGGAGGGGCGAGGCGCCGCCGCCTCGCCCGCCAACGGCCATCGTGCGTCCCCAGGGCTCCCCGGCGACTCTGTCGGGTTCTCGGTCTGCCGGCGCGGCCGCCGGCCACAGCCTGGCCGGCCGGCGCCGCCGCCTTCGGCCCGCTGGGCGGGTCCCCGGCTTAGGGCCGAGGAAGGGGGAACGAACAAAAGAGCCGAGGCGCGCCGAGGGCGCCGCCTCGCCCGACCATCGGGCGGTCCCGTCACCGAGCCCCTCCGGCAACCGGCCGGGCCCAGGCGAGGCCGCACGCCCACCGCCAGTCCCCGGCACGCCGCCGGCACCGCTGCCGCCCGGCAGCCGAGGACAGGGCGCCGCCACCCAGGCCCGGGCCATCTTCGGGGCTCTCGGGAGGCGGCCGGGGAAAAAGCCCGCGCGGGCTCGGCCCTTCGAGCCCCGGCCGCCAACCGCCCGCAACAATGCCCGCCGCCGCCGCCGGACGACGGGCGCCGGCTTAAGGCCGGCCCACCGAAAGGACGAGACGCCGCCGCCTCGCCGCCCTCGCACACCATCGCCTTCGCCCGGGGCCCTCAGGGAGCCGGCAGCCGCCACCGGCTCGGGCTGGACGCTGCTGTCGGGCCCCCGCGGGCCCCCCTCGGCCGTCCCAGTCCCGCACTCCCTCGGCTGCGCTTTCGCGCTCGGCTCTCGTCTTCCTCTCCCGTCATCGGGCCCGCCCGAGGAAGCCGGTCGAGAGCCCCGCGGCTTTCTCGCGCCGGCCTTCCTGCCGCTCGTGGGGTTGGCCGGCCCGTGGCACGCGCCGAAGGCCGCGCGGCAGCAGACGCGGAAGAAAAGGGGCCCTCGGAACCCGCGCTGCTAGACAACCCCTGCCCACAATACGGACAGACGCGTCCTGGCGCCGCCGCGCCTCCGAAGCGGCTCGAGGCTCCTCAGCGGGGAGGCGCGCGAGAGCAGGCCGCCTCTCGCCTAGACCTAACCGGAGGCGGCGCCCGACAGCGACCCCTTGGCCGACTTCCGGGGCCGGCCGCGACAACAGGTCTACCCCGAAAATGCCGACAGGCGCCTAAGTCCCGCCGGAGCCGGGTAGACCTGGTGGCCCTGCGCCGGGACGCCGCCGGGGCGCAGGCCGCCGGCGGCGGCCGCGGCGGCCGCATCGGCCGGCTCCGGAACCGGGTAGACCTGATGCTCGCCAGCCCCGGAACCGGGTAGACCTGATGCTCGACAGCACCCGGCGGGGCACGAGGCCGGCCGCGCCCGACTGGGCGAACGGGTCGGCCCGGAAGCCCGGGCCAACAGGTCTACCCGCCGGGCTCGGGCACCAGGTCTACCCGCCGGGCCCGGACACCAGGTCTACCCGCCGGGCTCGGACACCAGGTCTACCCGCCGGGCCCGGACACCAGGTCTACCCGCCGGGCTCGGACACCAGGTCTACCCGCCGGGCCCGAACACCAGGTCGACCCGCCTAACCCGAACGCCAGGTCTACCCGCCGGGCTCGGACACCAGGTCTACCCGCCGGGCCCGGACACCAGGTCTACCCGCCATGCTCGGACACCAGGTCTACCCGCCGGGCTCGGACACCAGGTCTACTCGCCATGCTCGGACACCAGGTCTACCCGCCGGGCTCGGACACCAGGTCTACCCGCCGGGCTCGGACACCAGGTCTACCCGCCGGGCTCGGACACCAGGTCTACCCGCCGGGCTCGGACACCAGGTCTACCCGCCATGCTCGGACAACAGGTCTACCCGCCGGGCTCGGACAAGAGGTCTACCCGCCGGGCTCGGACAAGAGGTCTACCCGCCGGGCTCGGACAAGAGGTCTACCCGCCGGGCTCGGACAACAGGTCTACCCGCCGGGCTCGGACAACAGGTCTACCCGCCGGGCTCGGACAACAGGTCTACCCGCCGGGCTCGGACAACAGGTCTACCCGCCGGGCTCCGAGAGCAGCTGTACCCACCGGCACCCCCGCCGCCGAGCCCAGTCGGCCGCCGCCCTGCCACCTTAAGAGAGTCCCAGCTACTCCCCCTCTGGACCCGCGCCGCGGACAACGCCCTCTCTTTCCCACTCGGAGCCCCGGGCAGGAACGGCGGCGCCTCGGCACCCGCCGAGGGCCTCGGCTAAGCGCTCGGAACCCGCTCCAGCCACCCGACTCGGAGAGCGGCTCGAGCCGACGAGCCCGGACCACAGGTCTACCCGCTGCCCCGGGACACCAGGTCTACCCGCCGGCTTCGGACCAGGGGTCTACCCGCCGGGCACGGACGACAACTCTACCCGCTGCGCACCTCTGCGGCCGAGCCGAGGCGGCGGCAGCCGTGCCACCCGGGCAGAGTCCCGGTTGCTCCCCCCGTTTCCCCGCCCCGCAGAGAACGTCTCTTCTTTCACCCTCGGGGCAGGGGAAAGGCTGCTACGCTCGGAGCGCCGGGCAGAAAGCGCAGCGCTAAGCCCCGAGACCGGCTCTAGCCGCTACTCTCGGACATCGGCTCTTCCCGGCGGCGCCGAGGCGGCCGAGCCCGGTCGGCCGCAGCCGTGCCGCCTAAAGAGAGTCCCAGTTACTCCCCCGGCTTCCCCGCCCCGCAGAGAACGTTTCTTCTTTCAGCCTCGGGGCAGGGGAAAGCCTTAACGCCGGAGAGGAAGTCTGCCGCAAAGGGCCACGGGAGATGGAGTCCCCGCAACGAGCCCCCCGGGAGAGTACTGGACGGAGCATGCGCGCTGGAAGGACTCGCTAAGAACTGTGGGAAATCGGGGAGGTCGGGGCAGGGCCGGAAGGGCACGCCGGCGCGCCGACCGACGGATCGAGCGGTCGCACGCCGTCTGCTCGCTCCGTGAATTCGGTGCCACGCTCGGAGCACCGGCCGGAAACGGCAGCGCTTCGGCGCCGGCCGAGGGCCCTCGCCGAGCCCTCGGAGCGGCTCTAGCTGCCGGACCTGGACAGGAGCTCTACCCACGGGGCTCGGAGACCGGGTCCACTCGCCGCCGGGCGGCGGCGCCGCTCCGGCTCTAAGTCCGCCGGTCGGCGGGAAAAGGTCTACCCGCATCCGGGCCGGCCGGCGGCGCCGCTCCGGCTCTAAGTCCGCCGGCCGGCGGGAACACGTCTACCCGCGACCGGGCCGGGCGGCGGCGCCGCTCCGGCTCTAAGTCCGCCGGTCGGCGGGAACACGTCTACCCGCATCCGGGCCGGGCGGCGGCGCCGCCCCGGCTCTAAGTCCGCCGGTCGGCGGGAACAGGTCTACCCGCATCCGGGCCGGGCGGCGGCGCCGCTCCGGCTCTAAGTCCGCCGGTCGGCGGGAACACGTCTACCCGCATCCGGGCCGGGCGGCGGCGCCGCTCCGGCTCTAAGTCCGCCGGTCGGCGGGAACAGGTCTACCCGCATCCGGGCCGGGCGGCGGCGCCGCTCCGGCTCTAAGTCCGCCGGTCGGCGGGAACAGGTCTACCCGCATCCGGGCCGGGCGGCGGCGCCGCCGCTCCGGCTCTAAGTCCGGCGGCCGGCGGGAACAGGTCTACCCGCATCCGGGCCGGGCGGCGGCGCCGCCGCTCCGGCTCTAAGTCCGCCGGTCGGCGGGAACAGGTCTACCCGCATCCGGGCCGGGCGGCGGCGCCGCTCCGGCTCTAAGTCCGGCGGCCGGCGGGAACAGGTCTACCCGCATCCGGGCCGGGCGGCGGCGCCGCTCCGGCTCTA
>NW_026991003.1:120000-137500 GCF_036250125.1 Pseudopipra pipra
GCCGTCGGCTTCCCCCAGAAAGGCCGGGGGACGGCGACGGGGAGAAAAACAAAAAGCCCCCGAGAAAAAAGCACGCGCGCCTCTCGCTCGCCGTGCTAGCCACGGCCGCCCGGGGCTCGGGGCGGGGCCCGCGCCCCTCGCTCCCCGATTCCCTCTCGCTGCCCACGGGCTCGCGCCTCGGCGGCGGCCGGCCGCTGCCGGGCCGCTCTCGCGCTCTCACGCACTTTCTCTTCCCTGGCGCGCTCGGCGTGCTGCGGCTTAAGGCCGCCGGAGCAAAAATCAAAAAAAACGGAAAAAAAAGGCCGGGAGGGCGCCCCACTTCGCCCGCAACCCGGCCCCCGGCCGACAGACCTTCGCGGAACCCAGCCCTCCGGCAGCCAGGCCGGCGGGGCAGGCCCGACCGCACGGGCCGCCCGGCCGCCGTGGCTCTCGCGCCGGCCTAAGAGGAGGGAGGGGCGAGGCGCCGCCGCCTCGCCCGCCAACGGCCATCGTGCGTCCCCAGGGCTCCCCGGCGACTCTGTCGGGTTCTCGGTCTGCCGGCGCGGCCGCCGGCCACAGCCTGGCCGGCCGGCGCCGCCGCCTTCGGCCCGCTGGGCGGGTCCCCGGCTTAGGGCCGAGGAAGGGGGAACGAACAAAAGAGCCGAGGCGCGCCGAGGGCGCCGCCTCGCCCGACCATCGGGCGGTCCCGTCACCGAGCCCCTCCGGCAACCGGCCGGGCCCAGGCGAGGCCGCACGCCCACCGCCAGTCCCCGGCACGCCGCCGGCACCGCTGCCGCCCGGCAGCCGAGGACAGGGCGCCGCCACCCAGGCCCGGGCCATCTTCGGGGCTCTCGGGAGGCGGCCGGGGAAAAAGCCCGCGCGGGCTCGGCCCTTCGAGCCCCGGCCGCCAACCGCCCGCAACAATGCCCGCCGCCGCCGCCGGACGACGGGCGCCGGCTTAAGGCCGGCCCACCGAAAGGACGAGACGCCGCCGCCTCGCCGCCCTCGCACACCATCGCCTTCGCCCGGGGCCCTCAGGGAGCCGGCAGCCGCCACCGGCTCGGGCTGGACGCTGCTGTCGGGCCCCCGCGGGCCCCCCTCGGCCGTCCCAGTCCCGCACTCCCTCGGCTGCGCTTTCGCGCTCGGCTCTCGTCTTCCTCTCCCGTCATCGGGCCCGCCCGAGGAAGCCGGTCGAGAGCCCCGCGGCTTTCTCGCGCCGGCCTTCCTGCCGCTCGTGGGGTTGGCCGGCCCGTGGCACGCGCCGAAGGCCGCGCGGCAGCAGACGCGGAAGAAAAGGGGCCCTCGGAACCCGCGCTGCTAGACAACCCCTGCCCACAATACGGACAGACGCGTCCTGGCGCCGCCGCGCCTCCGAAGCGGCTCGAGGCTCCTCAGCGGGGAGGCGCGCGAGAGCAGGCCGCCTCTCGCCTAGACCTAACCGGAGGCGGCGCCCGACAGCGACCCCTTGGCCGACTTCCGGGGCCGGCCGCGACAACAGGTCTACCCCGAAAATGCCGACAGGCGCCTAAGTCCCGCCGGAGCCGGGTAGACCTGGTGGCCCTGCGCCGGGACGCCGCCGGGGCGCAGGCCGCCGGCGGCGGCCGCGGCGGCCGCATCGGCCGGCTCCGGAACCGGGTAGACCTGATGCTCGCCAGCCCCGGAACCGGGTAGACCTGATGCTCGACAGCACCCGGCGGGGCACGAGGCCGGCCGCGCCCGACTGGGCGAACGGGTCGGCCCGGAAGCCCGGGCCAACAGGTCTACCCGCCGGGCTCGGGCACCAGGTCTACCCGCCGGGCCCGGACACCAGGTCTACCCGCCGGGCTCGGACACCAGGTCTACCCGCCGGGCCCGGACACCAGGTCTACCCGCCGGGCTCGGACACCAGGTCTACCCGCCGGGCCCGAACACCAGGTCGACCCGCCTAACCCGAACGCCAGGTCTACCCGCCGGGCTCGGACACCAGGTCTACCCGCCGGGCCCGGACACCAGGTCTACCCGCCATGCTCGGACACCAGGTCTACCCGCCGGGCTCGGACACCAGGTCTACTCGCCATGCTCGGACACCAGGTCTACCCGCCGGGCTCGGACACCAGGTCTACCCGCCGGGCTCGGACACCAGGTCTACCCGCCGGGCTCGGACACCAGGTCTACCCGCCGGGCTCGGACACCAGGTCTACCCGCCATGCTCGGACAACAGGTCTACCCGCCGGGCTCGGACAAGAGGTCTACCCGCCGGGCTCGGACAAGAGGTCTACCCGCCGGGCTCGGACAAGAGGTCTACCCGCCGGGCTCGGACAACAGGTCTACCCGCCGGGCTCGGACAACAGGTCTACCCGCCGGGCTCGGACAACAGGTCTACCCGCCGGGCTCGGACAACAGGTCTACCCGCCGGGCTCCGAGAGCAGCTGTACCCACCGGCACCCCCGCCGCCGAGCCCAGTCGGCCGCCGCCCTGCCACCTTAAGAGAGTCCCAGCTACTCCCCCTCTGGACCCGCGCCGCGGACAACGCCCTCTCTTTCCCACTCGGAGCCCCGGGCAGGAACGGCGGCGCCTCGGCACCCGCCGAGGGCCTCGGCTAAGCGCTCGGAACCCGCTCCAGCCACCCGACTCGGAGAGCGGCTCGAGCCGACGAGCCCGGACCACAGGTCTACCCGCTGCCCCGGGACACCAGGTCTACCCGCCGGCTTCGGACCAGGGGTCTACCCGCCGGGCACGGACGACAACTCTACCCGCTGCGCACCTCTGCGGCCGAGCCGAGGCGGCGGCAGCCGTGCCACCCGGGCAGAGTCCCGGTTGCTCCCCCCGTTTCCCCGCCCCGCAGAGAACGTCTCTTCTTTCACCCTCGGGGCAGGGGAAAGGCTGCTACGCTCGGAGCGCCGGGCAGAAAGCGCAGCGCTAAGCCCCGAGACCGGCTCTAGCCGCTACTCTCGGACATCGGCTCTTCCCGGCGGCGCCGAGGCGGCCGAGCCCGGTCGGCCGCAGCCGTGCCGCCTAAAGAGAGTCCCAGTTACTCCCCCGGCTTCCCCGCCCCGCAGAGAACGTTTCTTCTTTCAGCCTCGGGGCAGGGGAAAGCCTTAACGCCGGAGAGGAAGTCTGCCGCAAAGGGCCACGGGAGATGGAGTCCCCGCAACGAGCCCCCCGGGAGAGTACTGGACGGAGCATGCGCGCTGGAAGGACTCGCTAAGAACTGTGGGAAATCGGGGAGGTCGGGGCAGGGCCGGAAGGGCACGCCGGCGCGCCGACCGACGGATCGAGCGGTCGCACGCCGTCTGCTCGCTCCGTGAATTCGGTGCCACGCTCGGAGCACCGGCCGGAAACGGCAGCGCTTCGGCGCCGGCCGAGGGCCCTCGCCGAGCCCTCGGAGCGGCTCTAGCTGCCGGACCTGGACAGGAGCTCTACCCACGGGGCTCGGAGACCGGGTCCACTCGCCGCCGGGCGGCGGCGCCGCTCCGGCTCTAAGTCCGCCGGTCGGCGGGAAAAGGTCTACCCGCATCCGGGCCGGCCGGCGGCGCCGCTCCGGCTCTAAGTCCGCCGGCCGGCGGGAACACGTCTACCCGCGACCGGGCCGGGCGGCGGCGCCGCTCCGGCTCTAAGTCCGCCGGTCGGCGGGAACACGTCTACCCGCATCCGGGCCGGGCGGCGGCGCCGCCCCGGCTCTAAGTCCGCCGGTCGGCGGGAACAGGTCTACCCGCATCCGGGCCGGGCGGCGGCGCCGCTCCGGCTCTAAGTCCGCCGGTCGGCGGGAACACGTCTACCCGCATCCGGGCCGGGCGGCGGCGCCGCTCCGGCTCTAAGTCCGCCGGTCGGCGGGAACACGTCTACCCGCATCCGGGCCGGGCGGCGGCGCCGCTCCGGCTCTAAGTCCGCCGGTCGGCGGGAACAGGTCTACCCGCATCCGGGCCGGGCGGCGGCGCCGCCGCTCCGGCTCTAAGTCCGGCGGCCGGCGGGAACAGGTCTACCCGCATCCGGGCCGGGCGGCGGCGCCGCCGCTCCGGCTCTAAGTCCGCCGGTCGGCGGGAACAGGTCTACCCGCATCCGGGCCGGGCGGCGGCGCCGCTCCGGCTCTAAGTCCGGCGGCCGGCGGGAACAGGTCTACCCGCATCCGGGCCGGGCGGCGGCGCCGCTCCGGCTCTAAGTCCGGCGGCCGGCGGGAACAGGTCTACCCGCATCCGGGCCGGGCGGCGGCGCCGCCGCTCCGGCTCTAAGTCCGCCGGTCGGCGGGAACACGTCTACCCGCATCCGGGCCGGGCGGCGGCGCCGCTCCGGCTCTAAGTCCGGCGGCCGGCGGGAACAGGTCTACCCGCATCCGGGCCGGGCGGCGGCGCCGCTCCGGCTCTAAGTCCGGCGGCCGGCGGGAACAGGTCTACCCGCATCCGGGCCGGGCGGCGGCGCCGCCGCTCCGGCTCTAAGTCCGCCGGTCGGCGGGAACACGTCTACCCGCATCCGGGCCGGGCGGCGGCGCCGCTCCGGCTCTAAGTCCGGCGGCCGGCGGGAACAGGTCTACCCGCATCCGGGCCGGGCGGCGGCGCCGCCGCTCCGGCTCTAAGTCCGCCGGTCGGCGGGAACAGGTCTACCCGCATCCGGGCCGGGCGGCGGCGCCGCCGCTCCGGCTCTAAGTCCGCCGGTCGGCGGGAACACGTCTACCCGCATCCGGGCCGGGCGGCGGCGCCGCTCCGGCTCTAAGTCCGCCGGTCGGCGGGAACAGGTCTACCCGCATCCGGGCCGGGCGGCGGCGCCGCCGCTCCGGCTCTAAGTCCGGCGGCCGGCGGGAACAGGTCTACCCGCATCCGGGCCGGGCGGCGGCGCCGCCGCTCCGGCTCTAAGTCCGCCGGTCGGCGGGAACAGGTCTACCCGCATCCGGGCCGGGCGGCGGCGCCGCCGCTCCGGCTCTAAGTCCGGCGGCCGGCGGGAACAGGTCTACCCGCATCCGGGCCGGGCGGCGGCGCCCAGGGTCTAAGTCCTCCCGCCGGTAACAGGTCTACCCGCCGCTAAGGCCAGCCGCGGCGCCCAGGGTCTAAGTCCTCCCGTTGGTAACAGGTCTACCCGCCGCTAAGGCCAGCCCAGGCGCTCCGGCTCTAAGTCCCCTCGCCGGGAACACGTCTACCCCGCCTCACCCAGCAACGGGGAGAACCGACCCTCAGCGCTCCACCCGCACGCGCCGGGGAGGTGGACGGGACCGCCTTCGTCCCGCACCGCCCAGGCGCGCCCGGGGGGCGCCGAGGCTCGGCCGCTTCCCGCTGCGCCGCGGGGCTACCAGGTCTACCCCGCGGCGGGGAGACGACGACGGCGGCGGGGTCCCCGCGCCCCGCGGCGAGGGAACCCCTCGGCCGCCGCCGCCGCCCCTCGGCACCGGAGCGCCCCCCCCGAGCCCCCCGCCCCGCGTATCGGGTTTCGGGACCCGCGCGGAGGGAAGACCGGGCGGCGCGCCGGGCGGCGCGCCGGGCGGCGCCGGGCGGGAAGGACGGCGGGCACCGCCGCGCCGCGCGGCCTCGCCCCCCCGCCCCGCGTATCGGGTTTCGGGACCCGCGCGGAGGGAAGGACGCCATGCTCGGACAACAGGTCTACCCGCCGGGCTCGGACAAGAGGTCTACCCGCCGGGCTCGGACAAGAGGTCTACCCGCCGGGCTCGGACAAGAGGTCTACCCGCCGGGCTCGGACAACAGGTCTACCCGCCGGGCTCGGACAACAGGTCTACCCGCCGGGCTCGGACAACAGGTCTACCCGCCGGGCTCGGACAACAGGTCTACCCGCCGGGCTCCGAGAGCAGCTGTACCCACCGGCACCCCCGCCGCCGAGCCCAGTCGGCCGCCGCCCTGCCACCTTAAGAGAGTCCCAGCTACTCCCCCTCTGGACCCGCGCCGCGGACAACGCCCTCTCTTTCCCACTCGGAGCCCCGGGCAGGAACGGCGGCGCCTCGGCACCCGCCGAGGGCCTCGGCTAAGCGCTCGGAACCCGCTCCAGCCACCCGACTCGGAGAGCGGCTCGAGCCGACGAGCCCGGACCACAGGTCTACCCGCTGCCCCGGGACACCAGGTCTACCCGCCGGCTTCGGACCAGGGGTCTACCCGCCGGGCACGGACGACAACTCTACCCGCTGCGCACCTCTGCGGCCGAGCCGAGGCGGCGGCAGCCGTGCCACCCGGGCAGAGTCCCGGTTGCTCCCCCCGTTTCCCCGCCCCGCAGAGAACGTCTCTTCTTTCACCCTCGGGGCAGGGGAAAGGCTGCTACGCTCGGAGCGCCGGGCAGAAAGCGCAGCGCTAAGCCCCGAGACCGGCTCTAGCCGCTACTCTCGGACATCGGCTCTTCCCGGCGGCGCCGAGGCGGCCGAGCCCGGTCGGCCGCAGCCGTGCCGCCTAAAGAGAGTCCCAGTTACTCCCCCGGCTTCCCCGCCCCGCAGAGAACGTTTCTTCTTTCAGCCTCGGGGCAGGGGAAAGCCTTAACGCCGGAGAGGAAGTCTGCCGCAAAGGGCCACGGGAGATGGAGTCCCCGCAACGAGCCCCCCGGGAGAGTACTGGACGGAGCATGCGCGCTGGAAGGACTCGCTAAGAACTGTGGGAAATCGGGGAGGTCGGGGCAGGGCCGGAAGGGCACGCCGGCGCGCCGACCGACGGATCGAGCGGTCGCACGCCGTCTGCTCGCTCCGTGAATTCGGTGCCACGCTCGGAGCACCGGCCGGAAACGGCAGCGCTTCGGCGCCGGCCGAGGGCCCTCGCCGAGCCCTCGGAGCGGCTCTAGCTGCCGGACCTGGACAGGAGCTCTACCCACGGGGCTCGGAGACCGGGTCCACTCGCCGCCGGGCGGCGGCGCCGCTCCGGCTCTAAGTCCGCCGGTCGGCGGGAAAAGGTCTACCCGCATCCGGGCCGGCCGGCGGCGCCGCTCCGGCTCTAAGTCCGCCGGCCGGCGGGAACACGTCTACCCGCGACCGGGCCGGGCGGCGGCGCCGCTCCGGCTCTAAGTCCGCCGGTCGGCGGGAACACGTCTACCCGCATCCGGGCCGGGCGGCGGCGCCGCCCCGGCTCTAAGTCCGCCGGTCGGCGGGAACAGGTCTACCCGCATCCGGGCCGGGCGGCGGCGCCGCTCCGGCTCTAAGTCCGCCGGTCGGCGGGAACACGTCTACCCGCATCCGGGCCGGGCGGCGGCGCCGCTCCGGCTCTAAGTCCGCCGGTCGGCGGGAACACGTCTACCCGCATCCGGGCCGGGCGGCGGCGCCGCTCCGGCTCTAAGTCCGCCGGTCGGCGGGAACAGGTCTACCCGCATCCGGGCCGGGCGGCGGCGCCGCCGCTCCGGCTCTAAGTCCGGCGGCCGGCGGGAACAGGTCTACCCGCATCCGGGCCGGGCGGCGGCGCCGCCGCTCCGGCTCTAAGTCCGCCGGTCGGCGGGAACAGGTCTACCCGCATCCGGGCCGGGCGGCGGCGCCGCTCCGGCTCTAAGTCCGGCGGCCGGCGGGAACAGGTCTACCCGCATCCGGGCCGGGCGGCGGCGCCGCTCCGGCTCTAAGTCCGGCGGCCGGCGGGAACAGGTCTACCCGCATCCGGGCCGGGCGGCGGCGCCGCCGCTCCGGCTCTAAGTCCGCCGGTCGGCGGGAACACGTCTACCCGCATCCGGGCCGGGCGGCGGCGCCGCTCCGGCTCTAAGTCCGGCGGCCGGCGGGAACAGGTCTACCCGCATCCGGGCCGGGCGGCGGCGCCGCTCCGGCTCTAAGTCCGGCGGCCGGCGGGAACAGGTCTACCCGCATCCGGGCCGGGCGGCGGCGCCGCCGCTCCGGCTCTAAGTCCGCCGGTCGGCGGGAACACGTCTACCCGCATCCGGGCCGGGCGGCGGCGCCGCTCCGGCTCTAAGTCCGGCGGCCGGCGGGAACAGGTCTACCCGCATCCGGGCCGGGCGGCGGCGCCGCCGCTCCGGCTCTAAGTCCGCCGGTCGGCGGGAACAGGTCTACCCGCATCCGGGCCGGGCGGCGGCGCCGCCGCTCCGGCTCTAAGTCCGCCGGTCGGCGGGAACACGTCTACCCGCATCCGGGCCGGGCGGCGGCGCCGCTCCGGCTCTAAGTCCGCCGGTCGGCGGGAACAGGTCTACCCGCATCCGGGCCGGGCGGCGGCGCCGCCGCTCCGGCTCTAAGTCCGGCGGCCGGCGGGAACAGGTCTACCCGCATCCGGGCCGGGCGGCGGCGCCGCCGCTCCGGCTCTAAGTCCGCCGGTCGGCGGGAACAGGTCTACCCGCATCCGGGCCGGGCGGCGGCGCCGCCGCTCCGGCTCTAAGTCCGGCGGCCGGCGGGAACAGGTCTACCCGCATCCGGGCCGGGCGGCGGCGCCCAGGGTCTAAGTCCTCCCGCCGGTAACAGGTCTACCCGCCGCTAAGGCCAGCCGCGGCGCCCAGGGTCTAAGTCCTCCCGTTGGTAACAGGTCTACCCGCCGCTAAGGCCAGCCCAGGCGCTCCGGCTCTAAGTCCCCTCGCCGGGAACACGTCTACCCCGCCTCACCCAGCAACGGGGAGAACCGACCCTCAGCGCTCCACCCGCACGCGCCGGGGAGGTGGACGGGACCGCCTTCGTCCCGCACCGCCCAGGCGCGCCCGGGGGGCGCCGAGGCTCGGCCGCTTCCCGCTGCGCCGCGGGGCTACCAGGTCTACCCCGCGGCGGGGAGACGACGACGGCGGCGGGGTCCCCGCGCCCCGCGGCGAGGGAACCCCTCGGCCGCCGCCGCCGCCCCTCGGCACCGGAGCGCCCCCCCCGAGCCCCCCGCCCCGCGTATCGGGTTTCGGGACCCGCGCGGAGGGAAGACCGGGCGGCGCGCCGGGCGGCGCGCCGGGCGGCGCCGGGCGGGAAGGACGGCGGGCACCGCCGCGCCGCGCGGCCTCGCCCCCCCGCCCCGCGTATCGGGTTTCGGGACCCGCGCGGAGGGAAGGACGCCATGCTCGGACAACAGGTCTACCCGCCGGGCTCGGACAAGAGGTCTACCCGCCGGGCTCGGACAAGAGGTCTACCCGCCGGGCTCGGACAAGAGGTCTACCCGCCGGGCTCGGACAACAGGTCTACCCGCCGGGCTCGGACAACAGGTCTACCCGCCGGGCTCGGACAACAGGTCTACCCGCCGGGCTCGGACAACAGGTCTACCCGCCGGGCTCCGAGAGCAGCTGTACCCACCGGCACCCCCGCCGCCGAGCCCAGTCGGCCGCCGCCCTGCCACCTTAAGAGAGTCCCAGCTACTCCCCCTCTGGACCCGCGCCGCGGACAACGCCCTCTCTTTCCCACTCGGAGCCCCGGGCAGGAACGGCGGCGCCTCGGCACCCGCCGAGGGCCTCGGCTAAGCGCTCGGAACCCGCTCCAGCCACCCGACTCGGAGAGCGGCTCGAGCCGACGAGCCCGGACCACAGGTCTACCCGCTGCCCCGGGACACCAGGTCTACCCGCCGGCTTCGGACCAGGGGTCTACCCGCCGGGCACGGACGACAACTCTACCCGCTGCGCACCTCTGCGGCCGAGCCGAGGCGGCGGCAGCCGTGCCACCCGGGCAGAGTCCCGGTTGCTCCCCCCGTTTCCCCGCCCCGCAGAGAACGTCTCTTCTTTCACCCTCGGGGCAGGGGAAAGGCTGCTACGCTCGGAGCGCCGGGCAGAAAGCGCAGCGCTAAGCCCCGAGACCGGCTCTAGCCGCTACTCTCGGACATCGGCTCTTCCCGGCGGCGCCGAGGCGGCCGAGCCCGGTCGGCCGCAGCCGTGCCGCCTAAAGAGAGTCCCAGTTACTCCCCCGGCTTCCCCGCCCCGCAGAGAACGTTTCTTCTTTCAGCCTCGGGGCAGGGGAAAGCCTTAACGCCGGAGAGGAAGTCTGCCGCAAAGGGCCACGGGAGATGGAGTCCCCGCAACGAGCCCCCCGGGAGAGTACTGGACGGAGCATGCGCGCTGGAAGGACTCGCTAAGAACTGTGGGAAATCGGGGAGGTCGGGGCAGGGCCGGAAGGGCACGCCGGCGCGCCGACCGACGGATCGAGCGGTCGCACGCCGTCTGCTCGCTCCGTGAATTCGGTGCCACGCTCGGAGCACCGGCCGGAAACGGCAGCGCTTCGGCGCCGGCCGAGGGCCCTCGCCGAGCCCTCGGAGCGGCTCTAGCTGCCGGACCTGGACAGGAGCTCTACCCACGGGGCTCGGAGACCGGGTCCACTCGCCGCCGGGCGGCGGCGCCGCTCCGGCTCTAAGTCCGCCGGTCGGCGGGAAAAGGTCTACCCGCATCCGGGCCGGCCGGCGGCGCCGCTCCGGCTCTAAGTCCGCCGGCCGGCGGGAACACGTCTACCCGCGACCGGGCCGGGCGGCGGCGCCGCTCCGGCTCTAAGTCCGCCGGTCGGCGGGAACACGTCTACCCGCATCCGGGCCGGGCGGCGGCGCCGCCCCGGCTCTAAGTCCGCCGGTCGGCGGGAACAGGTCTACCCGCATCCGGGCCGGGCGGCGGCGCCGCTCCGGCTCTAAGTCCGCCGGTCGGCGGGAACACGTCTACCCGCATCCGGGCCGGGCGGCGGCGCCGCTCCGGCTCTAAGTCCGCCGGTCGGCGGGAACACGTCTACCCGCATCCGGGCCGGGCGGCGGCGCCGCTCCGGCTCTAAGTCCGCCGGTCGGCGGGAACAGGTCTACCCGCATCCGGGCCGGGCGGCGGCGCCGCCGCTCCGGCTCTAAGTCCGGCGGCCGGCGGGAACAGGTCTACCCGCATCCGGGCCGGGCGGCGGCGCCGCCGCTCCGGCTCTAAGTCCGCCGGTCGGCGGGAACAGGTCTACCCGCATCCGGGCCGGGCGGCGGCGCCGCTCCGGCTCTAAGTCCGGCGGCCGGCGGGAACAGGTCTACCCGCATCCGGGCCGGGCGGCGGCGCCGCTCCGGCTCTAAGTCCGGCGGCCGGCGGGAACAGGTCTACCCGCATCCGGGCCGGGCGGCGGCGCCGCCGCTCCGGCTCTAAGTCCGCCGGTCGGCGGGAACACGTCTACCCGCATCCGGGCCGGGCGGCGGCGCCGCTCCGGCTCTAAGTCCGGCGGCCGGCGGGAACAGGTCTACCCGCATCCGGGCCGGGCGGCGGCGCCGCTCCGGCTCTAAGTCCGGCGGCCGGCGGGAACAGGTCTACCCGCATCCGGGCCGGGCGGCGGCGCCGCCGCTCCGGCTCTAAGTCCGCCGGTCGGCGGGAACACGTCTACCCGCATCCGGGCCGGGCGGCGGCGCCGCTCCGGCTCTAAGTCCGGCGGCCGGCGGGAACAGGTCTACCCGCATCCGGGCCGGGCGGCGGCGCCGCCGCTCCGGCTCTAAGTCCGCCGGTCGGCGGGAACAGGTCTACCCGCATCCGGGCCGGGCGGCGGCGCCGCCGCTCCGGCTCTAAGTCCGCCGGTCGGCGGGAACACGTCTACCCGCATCCGGGCCGGGCGGCGGCGCCGCTCCGGCTCTAAGTCCGCCGGTCGGCGGGAACAGGTCTACCCGCATCCGGGCCGGGCGGCGGCGCCGCCGCTCCGGCTCTAAGTCCGGCGGCCGGCGGGAACAGGTCTACCCGCATCCGGGCCGGGCGGCGGCGCCGCCGCTCCGGCTCTAAGTCCGCCGGTCGGCGGGAACAGGTCTACCCGCATCCGGGCCGGGCGGCGGCGCCGCCGCTCCGGCTCTAAGTCCGGCGGCCGGCGGGAACAGGTCTACCCGCATCCGGGCCGGGCGGCGGCGCCCAGGGTCTAAGTCCTCCCGCCGGTAACAGGTCTACCCGCCGCTAAGGCCAGCCGCGGCGCCCAGGGTCTAAGTCCTCCCGTTGGTAACAGGTCTACCCGCCGCTAAGGCCAGCCCAGGCGCTCCGGCTCTAAGTCCCCTCGCCGGGAACACGTCTACCCCGCCTCACCCAGCAACGGGGAGAACCGACCCTCAGCGCTCCACCCGCACGCGCCGGGGAGGTGGACGGGACCGCCTTCGTCCCGCACCGCCCAGGCGCGCCCGGGGGGCGCCGAGGCTCGGCCGCTTCCCGCTGCGCCGCGGGGCTACCAGGTCTACCCCGCGGCGGGGAGACGACGACGGCGGCGGGGTCCCCGCGCCCCGCGGCGAGGGAACCCCTCGGCCGCCGCCGCCGCCCCTCGGCACCGGAGCGCCCCCCCCGAGCCCCCCGCCCCGCGTATCGGGTTTCGGGACCCGCGCGGAGGGAAGACCGGGCGGCGCGCCGGGCGGCGCGCCGGGCGGCGCCGGGCGGGAAGGACGGCGGGCACCGCCGCGCCGCGCGGCCTCGCCCCCCCGCCCCGCGTATCGGGTTTCGGGACCCGCGCGGAGGGAAGGACGCCATGCTCGGACAACAGGTCTACCCGCCGGGCTCGGACAAGAGGTCTACCCGCCGGGCTCGGACAAGAGGTCTACCCGCCGGGCTCGGACAAGAGGTCTACCCGCCGGGCTCGGACAACAGGTCTACCCGCCGGGCTCGGACAACAGGTCTACCCGCCGGGCTCGGACAACAGGTCTACCCGCCGGGCTCGGACAACAGGTCTACCCGCCGGGCTCCGAGAGCAGCTGTACCCACCGGCACCCCCGCCGCCGAGCCCAGTCGGCCGCCGCCCTGCCACCTTAAGAGAGTCCCAGCTACTCCCCCTCTGGACCCGCGCCGCGGACAACGCCCTCTCTTTCCCACTCGGAGCCCCGGGCAGGAACGGCGGCGCCTCGGCACCCGCCGAGGGCCTCGGCTAAGCGCTCGGAACCCGCTCCAGCCACCCGACTCGGAGAGCGGCTCGAGCCGACGAGCCCGGACCACAGGTCTACCCGCTGCCCCGGGACACCAGGTCTACCCGCCGGCTTCGGACCAGGGGTCTACCCGCCGGGCACGGACGACAACTCTACCCGCTGCGCACCTCTGCGGCCGAGCCGAGGCGGCGGCAGCCGTGCCACCCGGGCAGAGTCCCGGTTGCTCCCCCCGTTTCCCCGCCCCGCAGAGAACGTCTCTTCTTTCACCCTCGGGGCAGGGGAAAGGCTGCTACGCTCGGAGCGCCGGGCAGAAAGCGCAGCGCTAAGCCCCGAGACCGGCTCTAGCCGCTACTCTCGGACATCGGCTCTTCCCGGCGGCGCCGAGGCGGCCGAGCCCGGTCGGCCGCAGCCGTGCCGCCTAAAGAGAGTCCCAGTTACTCCCCCGGCTTCCCCGCCCCGCAGAGAACGTTTCTTCTTTCAGCCTCGGGGCAGGGGAAAGCCTTAACGCCGGAGAGGAAGTCTGCCGCAAAGGGCCACGGGAGATGGAGTCCCCGCAACGAGCCCCCCGGGAGAGTACTGGACGGAGCATGCGCGCTGGAAGGACTCGCTAAGAACTGTGGGAAATCGGGGAGGTCGGGGCAGGGCCGGAAGGGCACGCCGGCGCGCCGACCGACGGATCGAGCGGTCGCACGCCGTCTGCTCGCTCCGTGAATTCGGTGCCACGCTCGGAGCACCGGCCGGAAACGGCAGCGCTTCGGCGCCGGCCGAGGGCCCTCGCCGAGCCCTCGGAGCGGCTCTAGCTGCCGGACCTGGACAGGAGCTCTACCCACGGGGCTCGGAGACCGGGTCCACTCGCCGCCGGGCGGCGGCGCCGCTCCGGCTCTAAGTCCGCCGGTCGGCGGGAAAAGGTCTACCCGCATCCGGGCCGGCCGGCGGCGCCGCTCCGGCTCTAAGTCCGCCGGCCGGCGGGAACACGTCTACCCGCGACCGGGCCGGGCGGCGGCGCCGCTCCGGCTCTAAGTCCGCCGGTCGGCGGGAACACGTCTACCCGCATCCGGGCCGGGCGGCGGCGCCGCCCCGGCTCTAAGTCCGCCGGTCGGCGGGAACAGGTCTACCCGCATCCGGGCCGGGCGGCGGCGCCGCTCCGGCTCTAAGTCCGCCGGTCGGCGGGAACACGTCTACCCGCATCCGGGCCGGGCGGCGGCGCCGCTCCGGCTCTAAGTCCGCCGGTCGGCGGGAACACGTCTACCCGCATCCGGGCCGGGCGGCGGCGCCGCTCCGGCTCTAAGTCCGCCGGTCGGCGGGAACAGGTCTACCCGCATCCGGGCCGGGCGGCGGCGCCGCCGCTCCGGCTCTAAGTCCGGCGGCCGGCGGGAACAGGTCTACCCGCATCCGGGCCGGGCGGCGGCGCCGCCGCTCCGGCTCTAAGTCCGCCGGTCGGCGGGAACAGGTCTACCCGCATCCGGGCCGGGCGGCGGCGCCGCTCCGGCTCTAAGTCCGGCGGCCGGCGGGAACAGGTCTACCCGCATCCGGGCCGGGCGGCGGCGCCGCTCCGGCTCTAAGTCCGGCGGCCGGCGGGAACAGGTCTACCCGCATCCGGGCCGGGCGGCGGCGCCGCCGCTCCGGCTCTAAGTCCGCCGGTCGGCGGGAACACGTCTACCCGCATCCGGGCCGGGCGGCGGCGCCGCTCCGGCTCTAAGTCCGGCGGCCGGCGGGAACAGGTCTACCCGCATCCGGGCCGGGCGGCGGCGCCGCTCCGGCTCTAAGTCCGGCGGCCGGCGGGAACAGGTCTACCCGCATCCGGGCCGGGCGGCGGCGCCGCCGCTCCGGCTCTAAGTCCGCCGGTCGGCGGGAACACGTCTACCCGCATCCGGGCCGGGCGGCGGCGCCGCTCCGGCTCTAAGTCCGGCGGCCGGCGGGAACAGGTCTACCCGCATCCGGGCCGGGCGGCGGCGCCGCCGCTCCGGCTCTAAGTCCGCCGGTCGGCGGGAACAGGTCTACCCGCATCCGGGCCGGGCGGCGGCGCCGCCGCTCCGGCTCTAAGTCCGCCGGTCGGCGGGAACACGTCTACCCGCATCCGGGCCGGGCGGCGGCGCCGCTCCGGCTCTAAGTCCGCCGGTCGGCGGGAACAGGTCTACCCGCATCCGGGCCGGGCGGCGGCGCCGCCGCTCCGGCTCTAAGTCCGGCGGCCGGCGGGAACAGGTCTACCCGCATCCGGGCCGGGCGGCGGCGCCGCCGCTCCGGCTCTAAGTCCGCCGGTCGGCGGGAACAGGTCTACCCGCATCCGGGCCGGGCGGCGGCGCCGCCGCTCCGGCTCTAAGTCCGGCGGCCGGCGGGAACAGGTCTACCCGCATCCGGGCCGGGCGGCGGCGCCCAGGGTCTAAGTCCTCCCGCCGGTAACAGGTCTACCCGCCGCTAAGGCCAGCCGCGGCGCCCAGGGTCTAAGTCCTCCCGTTGGTAACAGGTCTACCCGCCGCTAAGGCCAGCCCAGGCGCTCCGGCTCTAAGTCCCCTCGCCGGGAACACGTCTACCCCGCCTCACCCAGCAACGGGGAGAACCGACCCTCAGCGCTCCACCCGCACGCGCCGGGGAGGTGGACGGGACCGCCTTCGTCCCGCACCGCCCAGGCGCGCCCGGGGGGCGCCGAGGCTCGGCCGCTTCCCGCTGCGCCGCGGGGCTACCAGGTCTACCCCGCGGCGGGGAGACGACGACGGCGGCGGGGTCCCCGCGCCCCGCGGCGAGGGAACCCCTCGGCCGCCGCCGCCGCCCCTCGGCACCGGAGCGCCCCCCCCGAGCCCCCCGCCCCGCGTATCGGGTTTCGGGACCCGCGCGGAGGGAAGACCGGGCGGCGCGCCGGGCGGCGCGCCGGGCGGCGCCGGGCGGGAAGGACGGCGGGCACCGCCGCGCCGCGCGGCCTCGCCCCCCCGCCCCGCGTATCGGGTTTCGGGACCCGCGCGGAGGGAAGGACGCCATGCTCGGACAACAGGTCTACCCGCCGGGCTCGGACAAGAGGTCTACCCGCCGGGCTCGGACAAGAGGTCTACCCGCCGGGCTCGGACAAGAGGTCTACCCGCCGGGCTCGGACAACAGGTCTACCCGCCGGGCTCGGACAACAGGTCTACCCGCCGGGCTCGGACAACAGGTCTACCCGCCGGGCTCGGACAACAGGTCTACCCGCCGGGCTCCGAGAGCAGCTGTACCCACCGGCACCCCCGCCGCCGAGCCCAGTCGGCCGCCGCCCTGCCACCTTAAGAGAGTCCCAGCTACTCCCCCTCTGGACCCGCGCCGCGGACAACGCCCTCTCTTTCCCACTCGGAGCCCCGGGCAGGAACGGCGGCGCCTCGGCACCCGCCGAGGGCCTCGGCTAAGCGCTCGGAACCCGCTCCAGCCACCCGACTCGGAGAGCGGCTCGAGCCGACGAGCCCGGACCACAGGTCTACCCGCTGCCCCGGGACACCAGGTCTACCCGCCGGCTTCGGACCAGGGGTCTACCCGCCGGGCACGGACGACAACTCTACCCGCTGCGCACCTCTGCGGCCGAGCCGAGGCGGCGGCAGCCGTGCCACCCGGGCAGAGTCCCGGTTGCTCCCCCCGTTTCCCCGCCCCGCAGAGAACGTCTCTTCTTTCACCCTCGGGGCAGGGGAAAGGCTGCTACGCTCGGAGCGCCGGGCAGAAAGCGCAGCGCTAAGCCCCGAGACCGGCTCTAGCCGCTACTCTCGGACATCGGCTCTTCCCGGCGGCGCCGAGGCGGCCGAGCCCGGTCGGCCGCAGCCGTGCCGCCTAAAGAGAGTCCCAGTTACTCCCCCGGCTTCCCCGCCCCGCAGAGAACGTTTCTTCTTTCAGCCTCGGGGCAGGGGAAAGCCTTAACGCCGGAGAGGAAGTCTGCCGCAAAGGGCCACGGGAGATGGAGTCCCCGCAACGAGCCCCCCGGGAGAGTACTGGACGGAGCATGCGCGCTGGAAGGACTCGCTAAGAACTGTGGGAAATCGGGGAGGTCGGGGCAGGGCCGGAAGGGCACGCCGGCGCGCCGACCGACGGATCGAGCGGTCGCACGCCGTCTGCTCGCTCCGTGAATTCGGTGCCACGCTCGGAGCACCGGCCGGAAACGGCAGCGCTTCGGCGCCGGCCGAGGGCCCTCGCCGAGCCCTCGGAGCGGCTCTAGCTGCCGGACCTGGACAGGAGCTCTACCCACGGGGCTCGGAGACCGGGTCCACTCGCCGCCGGGCGGCGGCGCCGCTCCGGCTCTAAGTCCGCCGGTCGGCGGGAAAAGGTCTACCCGCATCCGGGCCGGCCGGCGGCGCCGCTCCGGCTCTAAGTCCGCCGGCCGGCGGGAACACGTCTACCCGCGACCGGGCCGGGCGGCGGCGCCGCTCCGGCTCTAAGTCCGCCGGTCGGCGGGAACACGTCTACCCGCATCCGGGCCGGGCGGCGGCGCCGCCCCGGCTCTAAGTCCGCCGGTCGGCGGGAACAGGTCTACCCGCATCCGGGCCGGGCGGCGGCGCCGCTCCGGCTCTAAGTCCGCCGGTCGGCGGGAACACGTCTACCCGCATCCGGGCCGGGCGGCGGCGCCGCTCCGGCTCTAAGTCCGCCGGTCGGCGGGAACACGTCTACCCGCATCCGGGCCGGGCGGCGGCGCCGCTCCGGCTCTAAGTCCGCCGGTCGGCGGGAACAGGTCTACCCGCATCCGGGCCGGGCGGCGGCGCCGCCGCTCCGGCTCTAAGTCCGGCGGCCGGCGGGAACAGGTCTACCCGCATCCGGGCCGGGCGGCGGCGCCGCCGCTCCGGCTCTAAGTCCGCCGGTCGGCGGGAACAGGTCTACCCGCATCCGGGCCGGGCGGCGGCGCCGCTCCGGCTCTAAGT
>NW_026991003.1:150000-155000 GCF_036250125.1 Pseudopipra pipra
ACCTCCAGCGTGCGAAAGCGCCACCGAACGTGCCGCGGGGCCACCGGCTTTCGCCCGCCTCGCGGCCGTCGGCTTCCCCCAGAAAGGCCGGGGGACGGCGACGGGGAGAAAAACAAAAAGCCCCCGAGAAAAAAGCACGCGCGCCTCTCGCTCGCCGTGCTAGCCACGGCCGCCCGGGGCTCGGGGCGGGGCCCGCGCCCCTCGCTCCCCGATTCCCTCTCGCTGCCCACGGGCTCGCGCCTCGGCGGCGGCCGGCCGCTGCCGGGCCGCTCTCGCGCTCTCACGCACTTTCTCTTCCCTGGCGCGCTCGGCGTGCTGCGGCTTAAGGCCGCCGGAGCAAAAATCAAAAAAAACGGAAAAAAAAGGCCGGGAGGGCGCCCCACTTCGCCCGCAACCCGGCCCCCGGCCGACAGACCTTCGCGGAACCCAGCCCTCCGGCAGCCAGGCCGGCGGGGCAGGCCCGACCGCACGGGCCGCCCGGCCGCCGTGGCTCTCGCGCCGGCCTAAGAGGAGGGAGGGGCGAGGCGCCGCCGCCTCGCCCGCCAACGGCCATCGTGCGTCCCCAGGGCTCCCCGGCGACTCTGTCGGGTTCTCGGTCTGCCGGCGCGGCCGCCGGCCACAGCCTGGCCGGCCGGCGCCGCCGCCTTCGGCCCGCTGGGCGGGTCCCCGGCTTAGGGCCGAGGAAGGGGGAACGAACAAAAGAGCCGAGGCGCGCCGAGGGCGCCGCCTCGCCCGACCATCGGGCGGTCCCGTCACCGAGCCCCTCCGGCAACCGGCCGGGCCCAGGCGAGGCCGCACGCCCACCGCCAGTCCCCGGCACGCCGCCGGCACCGCTGCCGCCCGGCAGCCGAGGACAGGGCGCCGCCACCCAGGCCCGGGCCATCTTCGGGGCTCTCGGGAGGCGGCCGGGGAAAAAGCCCGCGCGGGCTCGGCCCTTCGAGCCCCGGCCGCCAACCGCCCGCAACAATGCCCGCCGCCGCCGCCGGACGACGGGCGCCGGCTTAAGGCCGGCCCACCGAAAGGACGAGACGCCGCCGCCTCGCCGCCCTCGCACACCATCGCCTTCGCCCGGGGCCCTCAGGGAGCCGGCAGCCGCCACCGGCTCGGGCTGGACGCTGCTGTCGGGCCCCCGCGGGCCCCCCTCGGCCGTCCCAGTCCCGCACTCCCTCGGCTGCGCTTTCGCGCTCGGCTCTCGTCTTCCTCTCCCGTCATCGGGCCCGCCCGAGGAAGCCGGTCGAGAGCCCCGCGGCTTTCTCGCGCCGGCCTTCCTGCCGCTCGTGGGGTTGGCCGGCCCGTGGCACGCGCCGAAGGCCGCGCGGCAGCAGACGCGGAAGAAAAGGGGCCCTCGGAACCCGCGCTGCTAGACAACCCCTGCCCACAATACGGACAGACGCGTCCTGGCGCCGCCGCGCCTCCGAAGCGGCTCGAGGCTCCTCAGCGGGGAGGCGCGCGAGAGCAGGCCGCCTCTCGCCTAGACCTAACCGGAGGCGGCGCCCGACAGCGACCCCTTGGCCGACTTCCGGGGCCGGCCGCGACAACAGGTCTACCCCGAAAATGCCGACAGGCGCCTAAGTCCCGCCGGAGCCGGGTAGACCTGGTGGCCCTGCGCCGGGACGCCGCCGGGGCGCAGGCCGCCGGCGGCGGCCGCGGCGGCCGCATCGGCCGGCTCCGGAACCGGGTAGACCTGATGCTCGCCAGCCCCGGAACCGGGTAGACCTGATGCTCGACAGCACCCGGCGGGGCACGAGGCCGGCCGCGCCCGACTGGGCGAACGGGTCGGCCCGGAAGCCCGGGCCAACAGGTCTACCCGCCGGGCTCGGGCACCAGGTCTACCCGCCGGGCCCGGACACCAGGTCTACCCGCCGGGCTCGGACACCAGGTCTACCCGCCGGGCCCGGACACCAGGTCTACCCGCCGGGCTCGGACACCAGGTCTACCCGCCGGGCCCGAACACCAGGTCGACCCGCCTAACCCGAACGCCAGGTCTACCCGCCGGGCTCGGACACCAGGTCTACCCGCCGGGCCCGGACACCAGGTCTACCCGCCATGCTCGGACACCAGGTCTACCCGCCGGGCTCGGACACCAGGTCTACTCGCCATGCTCGGACACCAGGTCTACCCGCCGGGCTCGGACACCAGGTCTACCCGCCGGGCTCGGACACCAGGTCTACCCGCCGGGCTCGGACACCAGGTCTACCCGCCGGGCTCGGACACCAGGTCTACCCGCCATGCTCGGACAACAGGTCTACCCGCCGGGCTCGGACAAGAGGTCTACCCGCCGGGCTCGGACAAGAGGTCTACCCGCCGGGCTCGGACAACAGGTCTACCCGCCGGGCTCGGACAACAGGTCTACCCGCCGGGCTCGGACAACAGGTCTACCCGCCGGGCTCGGACAACAGGTCTACCCGCCGGGCTCGGACAACAGGTCTACCCGCCGGGCTCCGAGAGCAGCTGTACCCACCGGCACCCCCGCCGCCGAGCCCAGTCGGCCGCCGCCCTGCCACCTTAAGAGAGTCCCAGCTACTCCCCCTCTGGACCCGCGCCGCGGACAACGCCCTCTCTTTCCCACTCGGAGCCCCGGGCAGGAACGGCGGCGCCTCGGCACCCGCCGAGGGCCTCGGCTAAGCGCTCGGAACCCGCTCCAGCCACCCGACTCGGAGAGCGGCTCGAGCCGACGAGCCCGGACCACAGGTCTACCCGCTGCCCCGGGACACCAGGTCTACCCGCCGGCTTCGGACCAGGGGTCTACCCGCCGGGCACGGACGACAACTCTACCCGCTGCGCACCTCTGCGGCCGAGCCGAGGCGGCGGCAGCCGTGCCACCCGGGCAGAGTCCCGGTTGCTCCCCCCGTTTCCCCGCCCCGCAGAGAACGTCTCTTCTTTCACCCTCGGGGCAGGGGAAAGGCTGCTACGCTCGGAGCGCCGGGCAGAAAGCGCAGCGCTAAGCCCCGAGACCGGCTCTAGCCGCTACTCTCGGACATCGGCTCTTCCCGGCGGCGCCGAGGCGGCCGAGCCCGGTCGGCCGCAGCCGTGCCGCCTAAAGAGAGTCCCAGTTACTCCCCCGGCTTCCCCGCCCCGCAGAGAACGTTTCTTCTTTCAGCCTCGGGGCAGGGGAAAGCCTTAACGCCGGAGAGGAAGTCTGCCGCAAAGGGCCACGGGAGATGGAGTCCCCGCAACGAGCCCCCCGGGAGAGTACTGGACGGAGCATGCGCGCTGGAAGGACTCGCTAAGAACTGTGGGAAATCGGGGAGGTCGGGGCAGGGCCGGAAGGGCACGCCGGCGCGCCGACCGACGGATCGAGCGGTCGCACGCCGTCTGCTCGCTCCGTGAATTCGGTGCCACGCTCGGAGCACCGGCCGGAAACGGCAGCGCTTCGGCGCCGGCCGAGGGCCCTCGCCGAGCCCTCGGAGCGGCTCTAGCTGCCGGACCTGGACAGGAGCTCTACCCACGGGGCTCGGAGACCGGGTCCACTCGCCGCCGGGCGGCGGCGCCGCTCCGGCTCTAAGTCCGCCGGTCGGCGGGAAAAGGTCTACCCGCATCCGGGCCGGCCGGCGGCGCCGCTCCGGCTCTAAGTCCGCCGGCCGGCGGGAACACGTCTACCCGCGACCGGGCCGGGCGGCGGCGCCGCTCCGGCTCTAAGTCCGCCGGTCGGCGGGAACACGTCTACCCGCATCCGGGCCGGGCGGCGGCGCCGCCCCGGCTCTAAGTCCGCCGGTCGGCGGGAACAGGTCTACCCGCATCCGGGCCGGGCGGCGGCGCCGCTCCGGCTCTAAGTCCGCCGGTCGGCGGGAACACGTCTACCCGCATCCGGGCCGGGCGGCGGCGCCGCTCCGGCTCTAAGTCCGCCGGTCGGCGGGAACACGTCTACCCGCATCCGGGCCGGGCGGCGGCGCCGCTCCGGCTCTAAGTCCGCCGGTCGGCGGGAACAGGTCTACCCGCATCCGGGCCGGGCGGCGGCGCCGCCGCTCCGGCTCTAAGTCCGGCGGCCGGCGGGAACAGGTCTACCCGCATCCGGGCCGGGCGGCGGCGCCGCCGCTCCGGCTCTAAGTCCGCCGGTCGGCGGGAACAGGTCTACCCGCATCCGGGCCGGGCGGCGGCGCCGCTCCGGCTCTAAGTCCGGCGGCCGGCGGGAACAGGTCTACCCGCATCCGGGCCGGGCGGCGGCGCCGCTCCGGCTCTAAGTCCGGCGGCCGGCGGGAACAGGTCTACCCGCATCCGGGCCGGGCGGCGGCGCCGCCGCTCCGGCTCTAAGTCCGCCGGTCGGCGGGAACACGTCTACCCGCATCCGGGCCGGGCGGCGGCGCCGCTCCGGCTCTAAGTCCGGCGGCCGGCGGGAACAGGTCTACCCGCATCCGGGCCGGGCGGCGGCGCCGCTCCGGCTCTAAGTCCGGCGGCCGGCGGGAACAGGTCTACCCGCATCCGGGCCGGGCGGCGGCGCCGCCGCTCCGGCTCTAAGTCCGCCGGTCGGCGGGAACACGTCTACCCGCATCCGGGCCGGGCGGCGGCGCCGCTCCGGCTCTAAGTCCGGCGGCCGGCGGGAACAGGTCTACCCGCATCCGGGCCGGGCGGCGGCGCCGCCGCTCCGGCTCTAAGTCCGCCGGTCGGCGGGAACAGGTCTACCCGCATCCGGGCCGGGCGGCGGCGCCGCCGCTCCGGCTCTAAGTCCGCCGGTCGGCGGGAACACGTCTACCCGCATCCGGGCCGGGCGGCGGCGCCGCTCCGGCTCTAAGTCCGCCGGTCGGCGGGAACAGGTCTACCCGCATCCGGGCCGGGCGGCGGCGCCGCCGCTCCGGCTCTAAGTCCGGCGGCCGGCGGGAACAGGTCTACCCGCATCCGGGCCGGGCGGCGGCGCCGCCGCTCCGGCTCTAAGTCCGCCGGTCGGCGGGAACAGGTCTACCCGCATCCGGGCCGGGCGGCGGCGCCGCCGCTCCGGCTCTAAGTCCGGCGGCCGGCGGGAACAGGTCTACCCGCATCCGGGCCGGGCGGCGGCGCCCAGGGTC
>NW_026991003.1:167500-170000 GCF_036250125.1 Pseudopipra pipra
TCGGGGCTCTCGGGAGGCGGCCGGGGAAAAAGCCCGCGCGGGCTCGGCCCTTCGAGCCCCGGCCGCCAACCGCCCGCAACAATGCCCGCCGCCGCCGCCGGACGACGGGCGCCGGCTTAAGGCCGGCCCACCGAAAGGACGAGACGCCGCCGCCTCGCCGCCCTCGCACACCATCGCCTTCGCCCGGGGCCCTCAGGGAGCCGGCAGCCGCCACCGGCTCGGGCTGGACGCTGCTGTCGGGCCCCCGCGGGCCCCCCTCGGCCGTCCCAGTCCCGCACTCCCTCGGCTGCGCTTTCGCGCTCGGCTCTCGTCTTCCTCTCCCGTCATCGGGCCCGCCCGAGGAAGCCGGTCGAGAGCCCCGCGGCTTTCTCGCGCCGGCCTTCCTGCCGCTCGTGGGGTTGGCCGGCCCGTGGCACGCGCCGAAGGCCGCGCGGCAGCAGACGCGGAAGAAAAGGGGCCCTCGGAACCCGCGCTGCTAGACAACCCCTGCCCACAATACGGACAGACGCGTCCTGGCGCCGCCGCGCCTCCGAAGCGGCTCGAGGCTCCTCAGCGGGGAGGCGCGCGAGAGCAGGCCGCCTCTCGCCTAGACCTAACCGGAGGCGGCGCCCGACAGCGACCCCTTGGCCGACTTCCGGGGCCGGCCGCGACAACAGGTCTACCCCGAAAATGCCGACAGGCGCCTAAGTCCCGCCGGAGCCGGGTAGACCTGGTGGCCCTGCGCCGGGACGCCGCCGGGGCGCAGGCCGCCGGCGGCGGCCGCGGCGGCCGCATCGGCCGGCTCCGGAACCGGGTAGACCTGATGCTCGCCAGCCCCGGAACCGGGTAGACCTGATGCTCGACAGCACCCGGCGGGGCACGAGGCCGGCCGCGCCCGACTGGGCGAACGGGTCGGCCCGGAAGCCCGGGCCAACAGGTCTACCCGCCGGGCTCGGGCACCAGGTCTACCCGCCGGGCCCGGACACCAGGTCTACCCGCCGGGCTCGGACACCAGGTCTACCCGCCGGGCCCGGACACCAGGTCTACCCGCCGGGCTCGGACACCAGGTCTACCCGCCGGGCCCGAACACCAGGTCGACCCGCCTAACCCGAACGCCAGGTCTACCCGCCGGGCTCGGACACCAGGTCTACCCGCCGGGCCCGGACACCAGGTCTACCCGCCATGCTCGGACACCAGGTCTACCCGCCGGGCTCGGACACCAGGTCTACTCGCCATGCTCGGACACCAGGTCTACCCGCCGGGCTCGGACACCAGGTCTACCCGCCGGGCTCGGACACCAGGTCTACCCGCCGGGCTCGGACACCAGGTCTACCCGCCGGGCTCGGACACCAGGTCTACCCGCCATGCTCGGACAACAGGTCTACCCGCCGGGCTCGGACAAGAGGTCTACCCGCCGGGCTCGGACAAGAGGTCTACCCGCCGGGCTCGGACAAGAGGTCTACCCGCCGGGCTCGGACAACAGGTCTACCCGCCGGGCTCGGACAACAGGTCTACCCGCCGGGCTCGGACAACAGGTCTACCCGCCGGGCTCGGACAACAGGTCTACCCGCCGGGCTCCGAGAGCAGCTGTACCCACCGGCACCCCCGCCGCCGAGCCCAGTCGGCCGCCGCCCTGCCACCTTAAGAGAGTCCCAGCTACTCCCCCTCTGGACCCGCGCCGCGGACAACGCCCTCTCTTTCCCACTCGGAGCCCCGGGCAGGAACGGCGGCGCCTCGGCACCCGCCGAGGGCCTCGGCTAAGCGCTCGGAACCCGCTCCAGCCACCCGACTCGGAGAGCGGCTCGAGCCGACGAGCCCGGACCACAGGTCTACCCGCTGCCCCGGGACACCAGGTCTACCCGCCGGCTTCGGACCAGGGGTCTACCCGCCGGGCACGGACGACAACTCTACCCGCTGCGCACCTCTGCGGCCGAGCCGAGGCGGCGGCAGCCGTGCCACCCGGGCAGAGTCCCGGTTGCTCCCCCCGTTTCCCCGCCCCGCAGAGAACGTCTCTTCTTTCACCCTCGGGGCAGGGGAAAGGCTGCTACGCTCGGAGCGCCGGGCAGAAAGCGCAGCGCTAAGCCCCGAGACCGGCTCTAGCCGCTACTCTCGGACATCGGCTCTTCCCGGCGGCGCCGAGGCGGCCGAGCCCGGTCGGCCGCAGCCGTGCCGCCTAAAGAGAGTCCCAGTTACTCCCCCGGCTTCCCCGCCCCGCAGAGAACGTTTCTTCTTTCAGCCTCGGGGCAGGGGAAAGCCTTAACGCCGGAGAGGAAGTCTGCCGCAAAGGGCCACGGGAGATGGAGTCCCCGCAACGAGCCCCCCGGGAGAGTACTGGACGGAGCATGCGCGCTGGAAGGACTCGCTAAGAACTGTGGGAAATCGGGGAGGTCGGGGCAGGGCCGGAAGGGCACGCCGGCGCGCCGACCGACGGATCGAGCGGTCGCACGCCGTCTGCTCGCTCCGTGAATTCGGTGCCACGCTCGGAGCACCGGCCGGAAACGGCAGCGCTTCGGCGCCGGCC
>NW_026991003.1:182500-187500 GCF_036250125.1 Pseudopipra pipra
ACTCTCCACGGCTCTCTCCCGGCCCGGCAGGAGGCGGGTGCCGCCGGACGCCCGGCTCCGGACAACCCACGCTTCCGGCCCCGCCGGGCCCACGGCCGCCCCCCGCAGAGCGGCACACCTCCAGCGTGCGAAAGCGCCACCGAACGTGCCGCGGGGCCACCGGCTTTCGCCCGCCTCGCGGCCGTCGGCTTCCCCCAGAAAGGCCGGGGGACGGCGACGGGGAGAAAAACAAAAAGCCCCCGAGAAAAAAGCACGCGCGCCTCTCGCTCGCCGTGCTAGCCACGGCCGCCCGGGGCTCGGGGCGGGGCCCGCGCCCCTCGCTCCCCGATTCCCTCTCGCTGCCCACGGGCTCGCGCCTCGGCGGCGGCCGGCCGCTGCCGGGCCGCTCTCGCGCTCTCACGCACTTTCTCTTCCCTGGCGCGCTCGGCGTGCTGCGGCTTAAGGCCGCCGGAGCAAAAATCAAAAAAACGGAAAAAAAAGGCCGGGAGGGCGCCCCACTTCGCCCGCAACCCGGCCCCCGGCCGACAGACCTTCGCGGAACCCAGCCCTCCGGCAGCCAGGCCGGCGGGGCAGGCCCGACCGCACGGGCCGCCCGGCCGCCGTGGCTCTCGCGCCGGCCTAAGAGGAGGGAGGGGCGAGGCGCCGCCGCCTCGCCCGCCAACGGCCATCGTGCGTCCCCAGGGCTCCCCGGCGACTCTGTCGGGTTCTCGGTCTGCCGGCGCGGCCGCCGGCCACAGCCTGGCCGGCCGGCGCCGCCGCCTTCGGCCCGCTGGGCGGGTCCCCGGCTTAGGGCCGAGGAAGGGGGAACGAACAAAAGAGCCGAGGCGCGCCGAGGGCGCCGCCTCGCCCGACCATCGGGCGGTCCCGTCACCGAGCCCCTCCGGCAACCGGCCGGGCCCAGGCGAGGCCGCACGCCCACCGCCAGTCCCCGGCACGCCGCCGGCACCGCTGCCGCCCGGCAGCCGAGGACAGGGCGCCGCCACCCAGGCCCGGGCCATCTTCGGGGCTCTCGGGAGGCGGCCGGGGAAAAAGCCCGCGCGGGCTCGGCCCTTCGAGCCCCGGCCGCCAACCGCCCGCAACAATGCCCGCCGCCGCCGCCGGACGACGGGCGCCGGCTTAAGGCCGGCCCACCGAAAGGACGAGACGCCGCCGCCTCGCCGCCCTCGCACACCATCGCCTTCGCCCGGGGCCCTCAGGGAGCCGGCAGCCGCCACCGGCTCGGGCTGGACGCTGCTGTCGGGCCCCCGCGGGCCCCCCTCGGCCGTCCCAGTCCCGCACTCCCTCGGCTGCGCTTTCGCGCTCGGCTCTCGTCTTCCTCTCCCGTCATCGGGCCCGCCCGAGGAAGCCGGTCGAGAGCCCCGCGGCTTTCTCGCGCCGGCCTTCCTGCCGCTCGTGGGGTTGGCCGGCCCGTGGCACGCGCCGAAGGCCGCGCGGCAGCAGACGCGGAAGAAAAGGGGCCCTCGGAACCCGCGCTGCTAGACAACCCCTGCCCACAATACGGACAGACGCGTCCTGGCGCCGCCGCGCCTCCGAAGCGGCTCGAGGCTCCTCAGCGGGGAGGCGCGCGAGAGCAGGCCGCCTCTCGCCTAGACCTAACCGGAGGCGGCGCCCGACAGCGACCCCTTGGCCGACTTCCGGGGCCGGCCGCGACAACAGGTCTACCCCGAAAATGCCGACAGGCGCCTAAGTCCCGCCGGAGCCGGGTAGACCTGGTGGCCCTGCGCCGGGACGCCGCCGGGGCGCAGGCCGCCGGCGGCGGCCGCGGCGGCCGCATCGGCCGGCTCCGGAACCGGGTAGACCTGATGCTCGCCAGCCCCGGAACCGGGTAGACCTGATGCTCGACAGCACCCGGCGGGGCACGAGGCCGGCCGCGCCCGACTGGGCGAACGGGTCGGCCCGGAAGCCCGGGCCAACAGGTCTACCCGCCGGGCTCGGGCACCAGGTCTACCCGCCGGGCCCGGACACCAGGTCTACCCGCCGGGCTCGGACACCAGGTCTACCCGCCGGGCCCGGACACCAGGTCTACCCGCCGGGCTCGGACACCAGGTCTACCCGCCGGGCCCGAACACCAGGTCGACCCGCCTAACCCGAACGCCAGGTCTACCCGCCGGGCTCGGACACCAGGTCTACCCGCCGGGCCCGGACACCAGGTCTACCCGCCATGCTCGGACACCAGGTCTACCCGCCGGGCTCGGACACCAGGTCTACTCGCCATGCTCGGACACCAGGTCTACCCGCCGGGCTCGGACACCAGGTCTACCCGCCGGGCTCGGACACCAGGTCTACCCGCCGGGCTCGGACACCAGGTCTACCCGCCGGGCTCGGACACCAGGTCTACCCGCCATGCTCGGACAACAGGTCTACCCGCCGGGCTCGGACAAGAGGTCTACCCGCCGGGCTCGGACAAGAGGTCTACCCGCCGGGCTCGGACAAGAGGTCTACCCGCCGGGCTCGGACAACAGGTCTACCCGCCGGGCTCGGACAACAGGTCTACCCGCCGGGCTCGGACAACAGGTCTACCCGCCGGGCTCGGACAACAGGTCTACCCGCCGGGCTCCGAGAGCAGCTGTACCCACCGGCACCCCCGCCGCCGAGCCCAGTCGGCCGCCGCCCTGCCACCTTAAGAGAGTCCCAGCTACTCCCCCTCTGGACCCGCGCCGCGGACAACGCCCTCTCTTTCCCACTCGGAGCCCCGGGCAGGAACGGCGGCGCCTCGGCACCCGCCGAGGGCCTCGGCTAAGCGCTCGGAACCCGCTCCAGCCACCCGACTCGGAGAGCGGCTCGAGCCGACGAGCCCGGACCACAGGTCTACCCGCTGCCCCGGGACACCAGGTCTACCCGCCGGCTTCGGACCAGGGGTCTACCCGCCGGGCACGGACGACAACTCTACCCGCTGCGCACCTCTGCGGCCGAGCCGAGGCGGCGGCAGCCGTGCCACCCGGGCAGAGTCCCGGTTGCTCCCCCCGTTTCCCCGCCCCGCAGAGAACGTCTCTTCTTTCACCCTCGGGGCAGGGGAAAGGCTGCTACGCTCGGAGCGCCGGGCAGAAAGCGCAGCGCTAAGCCCCGAGACCGGCTCTAGCCGCTACTCTCGGACATCGGCTCTTCCCGGCGGCGCCGAGGCGGCCGAGCCCGGTCGGCCGCAGCCGTGCCGCCTAAAGAGAGTCCCAGTTACTCCCCCGGCTTCCCCGCCCCGCAGAGAACGTTTCTTCTTTCAGCCTCGGGGCAGGGGAAAGCCTTAACGCCGGAGAGGAAGTCTGCCGCAAAGGGCCACGGGAGATGGAGTCCCCGCAACGAGCCCCCCGGGAGAGTACTGGACGGAGCATGCGCGCTGGAAGGACTCGCTAAGAACTGTGGGAAATCGGGGAGGTCGGGGCAGGGCCGGAAGGGCACGCCGGCGCGCCGACCGACGGATCGAGCGGTCGCACGCCGTCTGCTCGCTCCGTGAATTCGGTGCCACGCTCGGAGCACCGGCCGGAAACGGCAGCGCTTCGGCGCCGGCCGAGGGCCCTCGCCGAGCCCTCGGAGCGGCTCTAGCTGCCGGACCTGGACAGGAGCTCTACCCACGGGGCTCGGAGACCGGGTCCACTCGCCGCCGGGCGGCGGCGCCGCTCCGGCTCTAAGTCCGCCGGTCGGCGGGAAAAGGTCTACCCGCATCCGGGCCGGCCGGCGGCGCCGCTCCGGCTCTAAGTCCGCCGGCCGGCGGGAACACGTCTACCCGCGACCGGGCCGGGCGGCGGCGCCGCTCCGGCTCTAAGTCCGCCGGTCGGCGGGAACACGTCTACCCGCATCCGGGCCGGGCGGCGGCGCCGCCCCGGCTCTAAGTCCGCCGGTCGGCGGGAACAGGTCTACCCGCATCCGGGCCGGGCGGCGGCGCCGCTCCGGCTCTAAGTCCGCCGGTCGGCGGGAACACGTCTACCCGCATCCGGGCCGGGCGGCGGCGCCGCTCCGGCTCTAAGTCCGCCGGTCGGCGGGAACACGTCTACCCGCATCCGGGCCGGGCGGCGGCGCCGCTCCGGCTCTAAGTCCGCCGGTCGGCGGGAACAGGTCTACCCGCATCCGGGCCGGGCGGCGGCGCCGCCGCTCCGGCTCTAAGTCCGGCGGCCGGCGGGAACAGGTCTACCCGCATCCGGGCCGGGCGGCGGCGCCGCCGCTCCGGCTCTAAGTCCGCCGGTCGGCGGGAACAGGTCTACCCGCATCCGGGCCGGGCGGCGGCGCCGCTCCGGCTCTAAGTCCGGCGGCCGGCGGGAACAGGTCTACCCGCATCCGGGCCGGGCGGCGGCGCCGCTCCGGCTCTAAGTCCGGCGGCCGGCGGGAACAGGTCTACCCGCATCCGGGCCGGGCGGCGGCGCCGCCGCTCCGGCTCTAAGTCCGCCGGTCGGCGGGAACACGTCTACCCGCATCCGGGCCGGGCGGCGGCGCCGCCGCTCCGGCTCTAAGTCCGGCGGCCGGCGGGAACAGGTCTACCCGCATCCGGGCCGGGCGGCGGCGCCGCTCCGGCTCTAAGTCCGGCGGCCGGCGGGAACAGGTCTACCCGCATCCGGGCCGGGCGGCGGCGCCGCCGCTCCGGCTCTAAGTCCGCCGGTCGGCGGGAACACGTCTACCCGCATCCGGGCCGGGCGGCGGCGCCGCTCCGGCTCTAAGTCCGGCGGCCGGCGGGAACAGGTCTACCCGCATCCGGGCCGGGCGGCGGCGCCGCCGCTCCGGCTCTAAGTCCGCCGGTCGGCGGGAACAGGTCTACCCGCATCCGGGCCGGGCGGCGGCGCCGCCGCTCCGGCTCTAAGTCCGCCGGTCGGCGGGAACACGTCTACCCGCATCCGGGCCGGGCGGCGGCGCCGCTCCGGCTCTAAGTCCGCCGGTCGGCGGGAACAGGTCTACCCGCATCCGGGCCGGGCGGCGGCGCCGCCGCTCCGGCTCTAAGTCCGGCGGCCGGCGGGAACAGGTCTACCCGCATCCGGGCCGGGCGGCGGCGCCGCCGCTCCGGCTCTAAGTCCGCCGGTCGG
>NW_026991003.1:197500-200000 GCF_036250125.1 Pseudopipra pipra
GCAGACAGCCGCCCGCGCGGGGGGGAGACCGGGGGCGAGGCCCGCGCCTCGCCTCCCCTTTTCCCTCGCTGCCCTGCGCGCCCTTTCGCTCGCGCGCGCCCTCTCTCCCCGACCGCCGCGCGCCGGGACCCGCCGACGCTCCGACGTCGCCGCCGACGCCGAAGCCCGGCGGCGGGTCCCGCGCCGGGACGAACTCCGCCCCAGCGGCTCGCTCCGAGAGCGGGGAGCTACGGAGCGCTCCCCGAGTCTGCATTTAGGGGGACGAAGGCCCCCCCCGCCCGGACGGGCGGGCGGGCCTGCGAGGCGCCCCAGCCGCGCCGCCGGGGAACGCGCCCCCGGCCGGCGATTGATCGTCAAGCGACGCTCAGACAGGCGTAGCCCCGGGAGGAACCCGGGGCCGCAAGTGCGTTCGAAGTGTCGATGATCAATGTGTCCTGCAATTCACATTAATTCTCGCAGCTAGCTGCGTTCTTCATCGACGCACGAGCCGAGTGATCCACCGCTAAGAGTTGTCTGACTTTCGGCACCGCCCCGCGCGCGCGGAGGGGCCGGGACCGCCCGCGTCGAGCGGCCCCTCGTTCGGCGAGGACGTCGCGCCTCGCTTGACCGCACCGTCACATAACGCGCACGAGCGAAGGAGAGGCGGGGGGAAACCCCGCCGGGCTCCCGAGGACGACGGCAGAGGCGGGGAGCCCGCGCTCCCGGCCGAATCCCCCCCTGCGGCGATCGACGGCGCCGCGGGGGAGAAACGCGCCTCGCGCCGCCTCGAGAGGCGGCCCAGGCGCCCGGGCTCGGCCCGGCCTCCGCGCGGAGAGCGGCGGCGCGCGCCGGACCGCGCGCCGCCCGTCCTCCCGGCCCCGCCGGGAACGACGCGCCCGCGGCGCGGGGCGCGACCCTCGGGCCGCGCTCGCCGCTCCTCTCTCGCCTTCGCGGCCGCCCGACGCCGCCCCCTCGGGGCCGCGGGCAAAGGCCGCCGCCTCGCCGGCGGACCGCCGCGCCGCCCGGACGAGCTCGGCGGACGGCTCCGCCGCCTCCGCCGCCGGCCGGGCGGGTCGGCGCCGGCGACTCGAGCCGGCGTCGGCAGCGCCCGAGGCCGGCCGGACGACGGCCCGCCGCCGCCGCTGGCGCGGAGGCCCTGCCGGCACCGCCGCCGCCGCTCGGCGCCCTCGACCCCCTTTCGGCGGCCGCGCGCCCGGCGGAAGGCGGGCGGCGCTCGGCCGGGGGGGACGGGGCCCCCTCGGCCGCCGCCGCGCCGCTTCGCCGCGGACGCGCGGCCCCCGGCCGGGGCGACGGGCGAGCGACGGGCGGGGCCCGGCACGGCGCTACCGCCGACGGCGGCGGGCGACTCCCGGCCGACCGTCCCGCTCGGGGGACACGCGCCGAGCGGCGACGCCGCCGCTCGGAAGCCGGCGCGCTCCCCGGACGGCCTGCGGGGACGGGGACGCCGCCCACCGGCGCTCGCCCGGGCGGGCGGGCGGGCGCGCGGCTCGGCGGCGGCCTCCTGCCGCCGCCTCGGGGGGGAGGCCGACGGCCGCGAGACGAGAAAGGAGGGCGGCGGGCCCGGCGGCCGCCACCCGCGCCGCCCTCGGCGGAGGGCACGCGCCCTCCGCCGCGGCGGCGGTCGCCCCCGGCGGGGGGGGCGGGCGGGACGGCGCGCGGCCGACCGCGCGCCGCCGCCGTCTTCTCCGCCGAGACCGGACCGCGGAGCGGGGGGGGCAGGGGACCCCGCCCCGGCACGGCCGCCCGCGCGGCGGGCGGGGACGAGCGCGGCCGGCGGACGCGGCCACCACCGCAGGGGATCGGCGGGAGTAGGCTCCCCACCCCTCAGTGGCACCGCGCCGCCGCCCGGCCGCCACCGCCCGGCCGCCGGCGTCCGGCCGCCCGAGTCTTTAAACCTCCGCCCGGCTCTCCCGGCGGCGGCTCTCGACCCCCGGCGGGGGGGCCTCGCCGGCCGCCCGGGCGCCGAGCGCTAGGTACCTGGCCCTGGGGCGAGGGAAACGACCTGCATGGCCCCGCGGGGGTGCCTCCCCCGCTGCCGCCCTCGGGGGAGCGTCCGCCCGCGGGGGCGCGCCCGACGTCCGCCACCACCACCGCCGCCTCCTGGCTCGGGGACCGGGGTTTCCCTCAGTAGCCCGGCACCGCCCCCGAGAGGACGCCTGCGGCTCGGACCGCCCCGCCGGCGCGGGGACGGCCGACCGGCCAACGGAGCTCGCCCCGCGCGCGGCCCGGAACGCCCCGCCCGGGCCCTCGCCCTGCCGCGCCGCCCCTGTGGGCCCGCTGCGGGCGGAGGGTCGGAGGAGCCGCCTCCCCGGAAGGCGCCCTCGCGCCCCCCCCTTCGCTTTCTCGCTTTCGGCCGTCGCTCGCCGGGCGCCGACGGCGCCGCTCGCTCCGCGCGCGCCCCGGGGGCCGCCCGCGCTCGCCGCTTCCGAGCCCCCCCCCCCGCCCGCTCGCCCGCGCGCGCGGGGGGGAAGGACGGGGAAGCGACCGAGGCGCCGACGGG
>NW_026991003.1:205000-207500 GCF_036250125.1 Pseudopipra pipra
GCTCGAGGCTCCTCAGCGGGGAGGCGCGCGAGAGCAGGCCGCCTCTCGCCTAGACCTAACCGGAGGCGGCGCCCGACAGCGACCCCTTGGCCGACTTCCGGGGCCGGCCGCGACAACAGGTCTACCCCGAAAATGCCGACAGGCGCCTAAGTCCCGCCGGAGCCGGGTAGACCTGGTGGCCCTGCGCCGGGACGCCGCCGGGGCGCAGGCCGCCGGCGGCGGCCGCGGCGGCCGCATCGGCCGGCTCCGGAACCGGGTAGACCTGATGCTCGCCAGCCCCGGAACCGGGTAGACCTGATGCTCGACAGCACCCGGCGGGGCACGAGGCCGGCCGCGCCCGACTGGGCGAACGGGTCGGCCCGGAAGCCCGGGCCAACAGGTCTACCCGCCGGGCTCGGGCACCAGGTCTACCCGCCGGGCCCGGACACCAGGTCTACCCGCCGGGCTCGGACACCAGGTCTACCCGCCGGGCCCGGACACCAGGTCTACCCGCCGGGCTCGGACACCAGGTCTACCCGCCGGGCCCGAACACCAGGTCGACCCGCCTAACCCGAACGCCAGGTCTACCCGCCGGGCTCGGACACCAGGTCTACCCGCCGGGCCCGGACACCAGGTCTACCCGCCATGCTCGGACACCAGGTCTACCCGCCGGGCTCGGACACCAGGTCTACTCGCCATGCTCGGACACCAGGTCTACCCGCCGGGCTCGGACACCAGGTCTACCCGCCGGGCTCGGACACCAGGTCTACCCGCCGGGCTCGGACACCAGGTCTACCCGCCGGGCTCGGACACCAGGTCTACCCGCCATGCTCGGACAACAGGTCTACCCGCCGGGCTCGGACAAGAGGTCTACCCGCCGGGCTCGGACAAGAGGTCTACCCGCCGGGCTCGGACAAGAGGTCTACCCGCCGGGCTCGGACAACAGGTCTACCCGCCGGGCTCGGACAACAGGTCTACCCGCCGGGCTCGGACAACAGGTCTACCCGCCGGGCTCGGACAACAGGTCTACCCGCCGGGCTCCGAGAGCAGCTGTACCCACCGGCACCCCCGCCGCCGAGCCCAGTCGGCCGCCGCCCTGCCACCTTAAGAGAGTCCCAGCTACTCCCCCTCTGGACCCGCGCCGCGGACAACGCCCTCTCTTTCCCACTCGGAGCCCCGGGCAGGAACGGCGGCGCCTCGGCACCCGCCGAGGGCCTCGGCTAAGCGCTCGGAACCCGCTCCAGCCACCCGACTCGGAGAGCGGCTCGAGCCGACGAGCCCGGACCACAGGTCTACCCGCTGCCCCGGGACACCAGGTCTACCCGCCGGCTTCGGACCAGGGGTCTACCCGCCGGGCACGGACGACAACTCTACCCGCTGCGCACCTCTGCGGCCGAGCCGAGGCGGCGGCAGCCGTGCCACCCGGGCAGAGTCCCGGTTGCTCCCCCCGTTTCCCCGCCCCGCAGAGAACGTCTCTTCTTTCACCCTCGGGGCAGGGGAAAGGCTGCTACGCTCGGAGCGCCGGGCAGAAAGCGCAGCGCTAAGCCCCGAGACCGGCTCTAGCCGCTACTCTCGGACATCGGCTCTTCCCGGCGGCGCCGAGGCGGCCGAGCCCGGTCGGCCGCAGCCGTGCCGCCTAAAGAGAGTCCCAGTTACTCCCCCGGCTTCCCCGCCCCGCAGAGAACGTTTCTTCTTTCAGCCTCGGGGCAGGGGAAAGCCTTAACGCCGGAGAGGAAGTCTGCCGCAAAGGGCCACGGGAGATGGAGTCCCCGCAACGAGCCCCCCGGGAGAGTACTGGACGGAGCATGCGCGCTGGAAGGACTCGCTAAGAACTGTGGGAAATCGGGGAGGTCGGGGCAGGGCCGGAAGGGCACGCCGGCGCGCCGACCGACGGATCGAGCGGTCGCACGCCGTCTGCTCGCTCCGTGAATTCGGTGCCACGCTCGGAGCACCGGCCGGAAACGGCAGCGCTTCGGCGCCGGCCGAGGGCCCTCGCCGAGCCCTCGGAGCGGCTCTAGCTGCCGGACCTGGACAGGAGCTCTACCCACGGGGCTCGGAGACCGGGTCCACTCGCCGCCGGGCGGCGGCGCCGCTCCGGCTCTAAGTCCGCCGGTCGGCGGGAAAAGGTCTACCCGCATCCGGGCCGGCCGGCGGCGCCGCTCCGGCTCTAAGTCCGCCGGCCGGCGGGAACACGTCTACCCGCGACCGGGCCGGGCGGCGGCGCCGCTCCGGCTCTAAGTCCGCCGGTCGGCGGGAACACGTCTACCCGCATCCGGGCCGGGCGGCGGCGCCGCCCCGGCTCTAAGTCCGCCGGTCGGCGGGAACAGGTCTACCCGCATCCGGGCCGGGCGGCGGCGCCGCTCCGGCTCTAAGTCCGGCGGCCGGCGGGAACAGGTCTACCCGCATCCGGGCCGGGCGGCGGCGCCGCTCCGGCTCTAAGTCCGGCGGCCGGCGGGAACACGTCTACCCGCATCCGGGCCGGGCGGCGGCGCCGCTCCGGCTCTAAGTCCGGCGGCCGGCG
>NW_026991003.1:220000-222500 GCF_036250125.1 Pseudopipra pipra
GGAACCCAGCCCTCCGGCAGCCAGGCCGGCGGGGCAGGCCCGACCGCACGGGCCGCCCGGCCGCCGTGGCTCTCGCGCCGGCCTAAGAGGAGGGAGGGGCGAGGCGCCGCCGCCTCGCCCGCCAACGGCCATCGTGCGTCCCCAGGGCTCCCCGGCGAGGCCGCACGCCCACCGCCAGTCCCCGGCACGCCGCCGGCACCGCTGCCGCCCGGCAGCCGAGGACAGGGCGCCGCCACCCAGGCCCGGGCCATCTTCGGGGCTCTCGGGAGGCGGCCGGGGAAAAAGCCCGCGCGGGCTCGGCCCTTCGAGCCCCGGCCGCCAACCGCCCGCAACAATGCCCGCCGCCGCCGCCGGACGACGGGCGCCGGCTTAAGGCCGGCCCACCGAAAGGACGAGACGCCGCCGCCTCGCCGCCCTCGCACACCATCGCCTTCGCCCGGGGCCCTCAGGGAGCCGGCAGCCGCCACCGGCTCGGGCTGGACGCTGCTGTCGGGCCCCCGCGGGCCCCCCTCGGCCGTCCCAGTCCCGCACTCCCTCGGCTGCGCTTTCGCGCTCGGCTCTCGTCTTCCTCTCCCGTCATCGGGCCCGCCCGAGGAAGCCGGTCGAGAGCCCCGCGGCTTTCTCGCGCCGGCCTTCCTGCCGCTCGTGGGGTTGGCCGGCCCGTGGCACGCGCCGAAGGCCGCGCGGCAGCAGACGCGGAAGAAAAGGGGCCCTCGGAACCCGCGCTGCTAGACAACCCCTGCCCACAATACGGACAGACGCGTCCTGGCGCCGCCGCGCCTCCGAAGCGGCTCGAGGCTCCTCAGCGGGGAGGCGCGCGAGAGCAGGCCGCCTCTCGCCTAGACCTAACCGGAGGCGGCGCCCGACAGCGACCCCTTGGCCGACTTCCGGGGCCGGCCGCGACAACAGGTCTACCCCGAAAATGCCGACAGGCGCCTAAGTCCCGCCGGAGCCGGGTAGACCTGGTGGCCCTGCGCCGGGACGCCGCCGGGGCGCAGGCCGCCGGCGGCGGCCGCGGCGGCCGCATCGGCCGGCTCCGGAACCGGGAAGACCAGATGCTCGCCAGCCCCGGAACCGGGTAGACCTGATGCTCGACAGCACCCGGCGGGGCACGAGGCCGGCCGCGCCCGACTGGGCGAACGGGTCGGCCCGGAAGCCCGGGCCAACAGGTCTACCCGCCGGGCTCGGGCACCAGGTCTACCCGCCGGGCCCGGACACCAGGTCTACCCGCCGGGCTCGGACACCAGGTCTACCCGCCGGGCCCGGACACCAGGTCTACCCGCCGGGCTCGGACACCAGGTCTACCCGCCGGGCCCGAACACCAGGTCGACCCGCCTAACCCGAACGCCAGGTCTACCCGCCGGGCTCGGACACCAGGTCTACCCGCCGGGCCCGGACACCAGGTCTACCCGCCATGCTCGGACACCAGGTCTACCCGCCGGGCTCGGACACCAGGTCTACTCGCCATGCTCGGACACCAGGTCTACCCGCCGGGCTCGGACACCAGGTCTACCCGCCGGGCTCGGACACCAGGTCTACCCGCCGGGCTCGGACACCAGGTCTACCCGCCGGGCTCGGACACCAGGTCTACCCGCCATGCTCGGACAACAGGTCTACCCGCCGGGCTCGGACAAGAGGTCTACCCGCCGGGCTCGGACAAGAGGTCTACCCGCCGGGCTCGGACAAGAGGTCTACCCGCCGGGCTCGGACAACAGGTCTACCCGCCGGGCTCGGACAACAGGTCTACCCGCCGGGCTCGGACAACAGGTCTACCCGCCGGGCTCGGACAACAGGTCTACCCGCCGGGCTCCGAGAGCAGCTGTACCCACCGGCACCCCCGCCGCCGAGCCCAGTCGGCCGCCGCCCTGCCACCTTAAGAGAGTCCCAGCTACTCCCCCTCTGGACCCGCGCCGCGGACAACGCCCTCTCTTTCCCACTCGGAGCCCCGGGCAGGAACGGCGGCGCCTCGGCACCCGCCGAGGGCCTCGGCTAAGCGCTCGGAACCCGCTCCAGCCACCCGACTCGGAGAGCGGCTCGAGCCGACGAGCCCGGACCACAGGTCTACCCGCTGCACCGGGACACCAGGTCTACCCGCCGGCTTCGGACCAGGGGTCTACCCGCCGGGCACGGACGACAACTCTACCCGCTGCGCACCTCTGCGGCCGAGCCGAGGCGGCGGCAGCCGTGCCACCCGGGCAGAGTCCCGGTTGCTCCCCCCGTTTCCCCGCCCCGCAGAGAACGTCTCTTCTTTCACCCTCGGGGCAGGGGAAAGGCTGCTACGCTCGGAGCGCCGGGCAGAAAGCGCAGCGCTAAGCCCCGAGACCGGCTCTAGCCGCTACTCTCGGACATCGGCTCTTCCCGGCGGCGCCGAGGCGGCCGAGCCCGGTCGGCCGCAGCCGTGCCGCCTAAAGAGAGTCCCAGTTACTCCCCCGGCTTCCCCGCCCCGCAGAGAACGTTTCTTCTTTCAGCCTCGGGGCAGGGGAAAGCCTTAACGCCGGAG
>NW_026991003.1:230000-232500 GCF_036250125.1 Pseudopipra pipra
GCGCCCTCTCTCCCCGACCGCCGCGCGCCGGGACCCGCCGACGCTCCGACGTCGCCGCCGACGCCGAAGCCCGGCGGCGGGTCCCGCGCCGGGACGAACTCCGCCCCAGCGGCTCGCTCCGAGAGCGGGGAGCTACGGAGCGCTCCCCGAGTCTGCATTTAGGGGGACGAAGGCCCCCCCCGCCCGGACGGGCGGGCGGGCCTGCGAGGCGCCCCAGCCGCGCCGCCGGGGAACGCGCCCCCGGCCGGCGATTGATCGTCAAGCGACGCTCAGACAGGCGTAGCCCCGGGAGGAACCCGGGGCCGCAAGTGCGTTCGAAGTGTCGATGATCAATGTGTCCTGCAATTCACATTAATTCTCGCAGCTAGCTGCGTTCTTCATCGACGCACGAGCCGAGTGATCCACCGCTAAGAGTTGTCTGACTTTCGGCACCGCCCCGCGCGCGCGGAGGGGCCGGGACCGCCCGCGTCGAGCGGCCCCTCGTTCGGCGAGGACGTCGCGCCTCGCTTGACCGCACCGTCACATAACGCGCACGAGCGAAGGAGAGGCGGGGGGAAACCCCGCCGGGCTCCCGAGGACGACGGCAGAGGCGGGGAGCCCGCGCTCCCGGCCGAATCCCCCCCTGCGGCGATCGACGGCGCCGCGGGGGAGAAACGCGCCTCGCGCCGCCTCGAGAGGCGGCCCAGGCGCCCGGGCTCGGCCCGGCCTCCGCGCGGAGAGCGGCGGCGCGCGCCGGACCGCGCGCCGCCCGTCCTCCCGGCCCCGCCGGGAACGACGCGCCCGCGGCGCGGGGCGCGACCCTCGGGCCGCGCTCGCCGCTCCTCTCTCGCCTTCGCGGCCGCCCGACGCCGCCCCCTCGGGGCCGCGGGCAAAGGCCGCCGCCTCGCCGGCGGACCGCCGCGCCGCCCGGACGAGCTCGGCGGACGGCTCCGCCGCCTCCGCCGCCGGCCGGGCGGGTCGGCGCCGGCGACTCGAGCCGGCGTCGGCAGCGCCCGAGGCCGGCCGGACGACGGCCCGCCGCCGCCGCTGGCGCGGAGGCCCTGCCGGCACCGCCGCCGCCGCTCGGCGCCCTCGACCCCCTTTCGGCGGCCGCGCGCCCGGCGGAAGGCGGGCGGCGCTCGGCCGGGGGGGACGGGGCCCCCTCGGCCGCCGCCGCGCCGCTTCGCCGCGGACGCGCGGCCCCCGGCCGGGGCGACGGGCGAGCGACGGGCGGGGCCCGGCACGGCGCTACCGCCGACGGCGGCGGGCGACTCCCGGCCGACCGTCCCGCTCGGGGGACACGCGCCGAGCGGCGACGCCGCCGCTCGGAAGCCGGCGCGCTCCCCGGACGGCCTGCGGGGACGGGGACGCCGCCCACCGGCGCTCGCCCGGGCGGGCGGGCGGGCGCGCGGCTCGGCGGCGGCCTCCTGCCGCCGCCTCGGGGGGGAGGCCGACGGCCGCGAGACGAGAAAGGAGGGCGGCGGGCCCGGCGGCCGCCACCCGCGCCGCCCTCGGCGGAGGGCACGCGCCCTCCGCCGCGGCGGCGGTCGCCCCCGGCGGGGGGGGCGGGCGGGACGGCGCGCGGCCGACCGCGCGCCGCCGCCGTCTTCTCCGCCGAGACCGGACCGCGGAGCGGGGGGGGCAGGGGACCCCGCCCCGGCACGGCCGCCCGCGCGGCGGGCGGGGACGAGCGCGGCCGGCGGACGCGGCCACCACCGCAGGGGATCGGCGGGAGTAGGCTCCCCACCCCTCAGTGGCACCGCGCCGCCGCCCGGCCGCCACCGCCCGGCCGCCGGCGTCCGGCCGCCCGAGTCTTTAAACCTCCGCCCGGCTCTCCCGGCGGCGGCTCTCGACCCCCGGCGGGGGGGCCTCGCCGGCCGCCCGGGCGCCGAGCGCTAGGTACCTGGCCCTGGGGCGAGGGAAACGACCTGCATGGCCCCGCGGGGGTGCCTCCCCCGCTGCCGCCCTCGGGGGAGCGTCCGCCCGCGGGGGCGCGCCCGACGTCCGCCACCACCACCGCCGCCTCCTGGCTCGGGGACCGGGGTTTCCCTCAGTAGCCCGGCACCGCCCCCGAGAGGACGCCTGCGGCTCGGACCGCCCCGCCGGCGCGGGGACGGCCGACCGGCCAACGGAGCTCGCCCCGCGCGCGGCCCGGAACGCCCCGCCCGGGCCCTCGCCCTGCCGCGCCGCCCCTGTGGGCCCGCTGCGGGCGGAGGGTCGGAGGAGCCGCCTCCCCGGAAGGCGCCCTCGCGCCCCCCCCTTCGCTTTCTCGCTTTCGGCCGTCGCTCGCCGGGCGCCGACGGCGCCGCTCGCTCCGCGCGCGCCCCGGGGGCCGCCCGCGCTCGCCGCTTCCGAGCCCCCCCCCCCGCCCGCTCGCCCGCGCGCGCGGGGGGGAAGGACGGGGAAGCGACCGAGGCGCCGACGGGCGGGGCGCGGCGGCGGCGGCGGGCCGCCGGCCGCCGAGCGACGAAAGACGAGAAAAAGAGGGGCGCGCGGCGCGCCTTCCGGCGGCGGCCCCGCC
>NW_026991003.1:237500-240000 GCF_036250125.1 Pseudopipra pipra
CTTCCGGGGCCGGCCGCGACAACAGGTCTACCCCGAAAATGCCGACAGGCGCCTAAGTCCCGCCGGAGCCGGGTAGACCTGGTGGCCCTGCGCCGGGACGCCGCCGGGGCGCAGGCCGCCGGCGGCGGCCGCGGCGGCCGCATCGGCCGGCTCCGGAACCGGGTAGACCTGATGCTCGCCAGCCCCGGAACCGGGTAGACCTGATGCTCGACAGCACCCGGCGGGGCACGAGGCCGGCCGCGCCCGACTGGGCGAACGGGTCGGCCCGGAAGCCCGGGCCAACAGGTCTACCCGCCGGGCTCGGGCACCAGGTCTACCCGCCGGGCCCGGACACCAGGTCTACCCGCCGGGCTCGGACACCAGGTCTACCCGCCGGGCCCGGACACCAGGTCTACCCGCCGGGCTCGGACACCAGGTCTACCCGCCGGGCCCGAACACCAGGTCGACCCGCCTAACCCGAACGCCAGGTCTACCCGCCGGGCTCGGACACCAGGTCTACCCGCCGGGCCCGGACACCAGGTCTACCCGCCATGCTCGGACACCAGGTCTACCCGCCGGGCTCGGACACCAGGTCTACTCGCCATGCTCGGACACCAGGTCTACCCGCCGGGCTCGGACACCAGGTCTACCCGCCGGGCTCGGACACCAGGTCTACCCGCCGGGCTCGGACACCAGGTCTACCCGCCGGGCTCGGACACCAGGTCTACCCGCCATGCTCGGACAACAGGTCTACCCGCCGGGCTCGGACAAGAGGTCTACCCGCCGGGCTCGGACAAGAGGTCTACCCGCCGGGCTCGGACAAGAGGTCTACCCGCCGGGCTCGGACAACAGGTCTACCCGCCGGGCTCGGACAACAGGTCTACCCGCCGGGCTCGGACAACAGGTCTACCCGCCGGGCTCGGACAACAGGTCTACCCGCCGGGCTCCGAGAGCAGCTGTACCCACCGGCACCCCCGCCGCCGAGCCCAGTCGGCCGCCGCCCTGCCACCTTAAGAGAGTCCCAGCTACTCCCCCTCTGGACCCGCGCCGCGGACAACGCCCTCTCTTTCCCACTCGGAGCCCCGGGCAGGAACGGCGGCGCCTCGGCACCCGCCGAGGGCCTCGGCTAAGCGCTCGGAACCCGCTCCAGCCACCCGACTCGGAGAGCGGCTCGAGCCGACGAGCCCGGACCACAGGTCTACCCGCTGCCCCGGGACACCAGGTCTACCCGCCGGCTTCGGACCAGGGGTCTACCCGCCGGGCACGGACGACAACTCTACCCGCTGCGCACCTCTGCGGCCGAGCCGAGGCGGCGGCAGCCGTGCCACCCGGGCAGAGTCCCGGTTGCTCCCCCCGTTTCCCCGCCCCGCAGAGAACGTCTCTTCTTTCACCCTCGGGGCAGGGGAAAGGCTGCTACGCTCGGAGCGCCGGGCAGAAAGCGCAGCGCTAAGCCCCGAGACCGGCTCTAGCCGCTACTCTCGGACATCGGCTCTTCCCGGCGGCGCCGAGGCGGCCGAGCCCGGTCGGCCGCAGCCGTGCCGCCTAAAGAGAGTCCCAGTTACTCCCCCGGCTTCCCCGCCCCGCAGAGAACGTTTCTTCTTTCAGCCTCGGGGCAGGGGAAAGCCTTAACGCCGGAGAGGAAGTCTGCCGCAAAGGGCCACGGGAGATGGAGTCCCCGCAACGAGCCCCCCGGGAGAGTACTGGACGGAGCATGCGCGCTGGAAGGACTCGCTAAGAACTGTGGGAAATCGGGGAGGTCGGGGCAGGGCCGGAAGGGCACGCCGGCGCGCCGACCGACGGATCGAGCGGTCGCACGCCGTCTGCTCGCTCCGTGAATTCGGTGCCACGCTCGGAGCACCGGCCGGAAACGGCAGCGCTTCGGCGCCGGCCGAGGGCCCTCGCCGAGCCCTCGGAGCGGCTCTAGCTGCCGGACCTGGACAGGAGCTCTACCCACGGGGCTCGGAGACCGGGTCCACTCGCCGCCGGGCGGCGGCGCCGCTCCGGCTCTAAGTCCGCCGGTCGGCGGGAAAAGGTCTACCCGCATCCGGGCCGGCCGGCGGCGCCGCTCCGGCTCTAAGTCCGCCGGCCGGCGGGAACACGTCTACCCGCGACCGGGCCGGGCGGCGGCGCCGCTCCGGCTCTAAGTCCGCCGGTCGGCGGGAACACGTCTACCCGCATCCGGGCCGGGCGGCGGCGCCGCCCCGGCTCTAAGTCCGCCGGTCGGCGGGAACAGGTCTACCCGCATCCGGGCCGGGCGGCGGCGCCGCTCCGGCTCTAAGTCCGCCGGTCGGCGGGAACACGTCTACCCGCATCCGGGCCGGGCGGCGGCGCCGCTCCGGCTCTAAGTCCGCCGGTCGGCGGGAACACGTCTACCCGCATCCGGGCCGGGCGGCGGCGCCGCTCCGGCTCTAAGTCCGCCGGTCGGCGGGAACAGGTCTACCCGCATCCGGGCCGGGCGGCGGCGCCGCCGCTCCGGCTCTAAGTCCGGCGGCCGGCGGGAACAGGTCTACCCGCATCCGGG
>NW_026991003.1:257500-260000 GCF_036250125.1 Pseudopipra pipra
CGTGCGTCCCCAGGGCTCCCCGGCGACTCTGTCGGGTTCTCGGTCTGCCGGCGCGGCCGCCGGCCACAGCCTGGCCGGCCGGCGCCGCCGCCTTCGGCCCGCTGGGCGGGTCCCCGGCTTAGGGCCGAGGAAGGGGGAACGAACAAAAGAGCCGAGGCGCGCCGAGGGCGCCGCCTCGCCCGACCATCGGGCGGTCCCGTCACCGAGCCCCTCCGGCAACCGGCCGGGCCCAGGCGAGGCCGCACGCCCACCGCCAGTCCCCGGCACGCCGCCGGCACCGCTGCCGCCCGGCAGCCGAGGACAGGGCGCCGCCACCCAGGCCCGGGCCATCTTCGGGGCTCTCGGGAGGCGGCCGGGGAAAAAGCCCGCGCGGGCTCGGCCCTTCGAGCCCCGGCCGCCAACCGCCCGCAACAATGCCCGCCGCCGCCGCCGGACGACGGGCGCCGGCTTAAGGCCGGCCCACCGAAAGGACGAGACGCCGCCGCCTCGCCGCCCTCGCACACCATCGCCTTCGCCCGGGGCCCTCAGGGAGCCGGCAGCCGCCACCGGCTCGGGCTGGACGCTGCTGTCGGGCCCCCGCGGGCCCCCCTCGGCCGTCCCAGTCCCGCACTCCCTCGGCTGCGCTTTCGCGCTCGGCTCTCGTCTTCCTCTCCCGTCATCGGGCCCGCCCGAGGAAGCCGGTCGAGAGCCCCGCGGCTTTCTCGCGCCGGCCTTCCTGCCGCTCGTGGGGTTGGCCGGCCCGTGGCACGCGCCGAAGGCCGCGCGGCAGCAGACGCGGAAGAAAAGGGGCCCTCGGAACCCGCGCTGCTAGACAACCCCTGCCCACAATACGGACAGACGCGTCCTGGCGCCGCCGCGCCTCCGAAGCGGCTCGAGGCTCCTCAGCGGGGAGGCGCGCGAGAGCAGGCCGCCTCTCGCCTAGACCTAACCGGAGGCGGCGCCCGACAGCGACCCCTTGGCCGACTTCCGGGGCCGGCCGCGACAACAGGTCTACCCCGAAAATGCCGACAGGCGCCTAAGTCCCGCCGGAGCCGGGTAGACCTGGTGGCCCTGCGCCGGGACGCCGCCGGGGCGCAGGCCGCCGGCGGCGGCCGCGGCGGCCGCATCGGCCGGCTCCGGAACCGGGTAGACCTGATGCTCGCCAGCCCCGGAACCGGGTAGACCTGATGCTCGACAGCACCCGGCGGGGCACGAGGCCGGCCGCGCCCGACTGGGCGAACGGGTCGGCCCGGAAGCCCGGGCCAACAGGTCTACCCGCCGGGCTCGGGCACCAGGTCTACCCGCCGGGCCCGGACACCAGGTCTACCCGCCGGGCTCGGACACCAGGTCTACCCGCCGGGCCCGGACACCAGGTCTACCCGCCGGGCTCGGACACCAGGTCTACCCGCCGGGCCCGAACACCAGGTCGACCCGCCTAACCCGAACGCCAGGTCTACCCGCCGGGCTCGGACACCAGGTCTACCCGCCGGGCCCGGACACCAGGTCTACCCGCCATGCTCGGACACCAGGTCTACCCGCCGGGCTCGGACACCAGGTCTACTCGCCATGCTCGGACACCAGGTCTACCCGCCGGGCTCGGACACCAGGTCTACCCGCCGGGCTCGGACACCAGGTCTACCCGCCGGGCTCGGACACCAGGTCTACCCGCCGGGCTCGGACACCAGGTCTACCCGCCATGCTCGGACAACAGGTCTACCCGCCGGGCTCGGACAAGAGGTCTACCCGCCGGGCTCGGACAAGAGGTCTACCCGCCGGGCTCGGACAACAGGTCTACCCGCCGGGCTCGGACAACAGGTCTACCCGCCGGGCTCGGACAACAGGTCTACCCGCCGGGCTCGGACAACAGGTCTACCCGCCGGGCTCGGACAACAGGTCTACCCGCCGGGCTCCGAGAGCAGCTGTACCCACCGGCACCCCCGCCGCCGAGCCCAGTCGGCCGCCGCCCTGCCACCTTAAGAGAGTCCCAGCTACTCCCCCTCTGGACCCGCGCCGCGGACAACGCCCTCTCTTTCCCACTCGGAGCCCCGGGCAGGAACGGCGGCGCCTCGGCACCCGCCGAGGGCCTCGGCTAAGCGCTCGGAACCCGCTCCAGCCACCCGACTCGGAGAGCGGCTCGAGCCGACGAGCCCGGACCACAGGTCTACCCGCTGCCCCGGGACACCAGGTCTACCCGCCGGCTTCGGACCAGGGGTCTACCCGCCGGGCACGGACGACAACTCTACCCGCTGCGCACCTCTGCGGCCGAGCCGAGGCGGCGGCAGCCGTGCCACCCGGGCAGAGTCCCGGTTGCTCCCCCCGTTTCCCCGCCCCGCAGAGAACGTCTCTTCTTTCACCCTCGGGGCAGGGGAAAGGCTGCTACGCTCGGAGCGCCGGGCAGAAAGCGCAGCGCTAAGCCCCGAGACCGGCTCTAGCCGCTACTCTCGGACATCGGCTCTTCCCGGCGGCGCCGAGGCGGCCGAGCCCGGTCGGCCGCAGCCGTGCCGCCTAAAGAGAGTCCCAG
>NW_026991003.1:267500-270000 GCF_036250125.1 Pseudopipra pipra
GCGCGGGGGGGAGACCGGGGGCGAGGCCCGCGCCTCGCCTCCCCTTTTCCCTCGCTGCCCTGCGCGCCCTTTCGCTCGCGCGCGCCCTCTCTCCCCGACCGCCGCGCGCCGGGACCCGCCGACGCTCCGACGTCGCCGCCGACGCCGAAGCCCGGCGGCGGGTCCCGCGCCGGGACGAACTCCGCCCCAGCGGCTCGCTCCGAGAGCGGGGAGCTACGGAGCGCTCCCCGAGTCTGCATTTAGGGGGACGAAGGCCCCCCCCGCCCGGACGGGCGGGCGGGCCTGCGAGGCGCCCCAGCCGCGCCGCCGGGGAACGCGCCCCCGGCCGGCGATTGATCGTCAAGCGACGCTCAGACAGGCGTAGCCCCGGGAGGAACCCGGGGCCGCAAGTGCGTTCGAAGTGTCGATGATCAATGTGTCCTGCAATTCACATTAATTCTCGCAGCTAGCTGCGTTCTTCATCGACGCACGAGCCGAGTGATCCACCGCTAAGAGTTGTCTGACTTTCGGCACCGCCCCGCGCGCGCGGAGGGGCCGGGACCGCCCGCGTCGAGCGGCCCCTCGTTCGGCGAGGACGTCGCGCCTCGCTTGACCGCACCGTCACATAACGCGCACGAGCGAAGGAGAGGCGGGGGGAAACCCCGCCGGGCTCCCGAGGACGACGGCAGAGGCGGGGAGCCCGCGCTCCCGGCCGAATCCCCCCCTGCGGCGATCGACGGCGCCGCGGGGGAGAAACGCGCCTCGCGCCGCCTCGAGAGGCGGCCCAGGCGCCCGGGCTCGGCCCGGCCTCCGCGCGGAGAGCGGCGGCGCGCGCCGGACCGCGCGCCGCCCGTCCTCCCGGCCCCGCCGGGAACGACGCGCCCGCGGCGCGGGGCGCGACCCTCGGGCCGCGCTCGCCGCTCCTCTCTCGCCTTCGCGGCCGCCCGACGCCGCCCCCTCGGGGCCGCGGGCAAAGGCCGCCGCCTCGCCGGCGGACCGCCGCGCCGCCCGGACGAGCTCGGCGGACGGCTCCGCCGCCTCCGCCGCCGGCCGGGCGGGTCGGCGCCGGCGACTCGAGCCGGCGTCGGCAGCGCCCGAGGCCGGCCGGACGACGGCCCGCCGCCGCCGCTGGCGCGGAGGCCCTGCCGGCACCGCCGCCGCCGCTCGGCGCCCTCGACCCCCTTTCGGCGGCCGCGCGCCCGGCGGAAGGCGGGCGGCGCTCGGCCGGGGGGGACGGGGCCCCCTCGGCCGCTGCCGCGCCGCTTCGCCGCGGACGCGCGGCCCCCGGCCGGGGCGACGGGCGAGCGACGGGCGGGGCCCGGCACGGCGCTACCGCCGACGGCGGCGGGCGACTCCCGGCCGACCGTCCCGCTCGGGGGACACGCGCCGAGCGGCGACGCCGCCGCTCGGAAGCCGGCGCGCTCCCCGGACGGCCTGCGGGGACGGGGACGCCGCCCACCGGCGCTCGCCCGGGCGGGCGGGCGGGCGCGCGGCTCGGCGGCGGCCTCCTGCCGCCGCCTCGGGGGGGAGGCCGACGGCCGCGAGACGAGAAAGGAGGGCGGCGGGCCCGGCGGCCGCCACCCGCGCCGCCCTCGGCGGAGGGCACGCGCCCTCCGCCGCGGCGGCGGTCGCCCCCGGCGGGGGGGGCGGGCGGGACGGCGCGCGGCCGACCGCGCGCCGCCGCCGTCTTCTCCGCCGAGACCGGACCGCGGAGCGGGGGGGGCAGGGGACCCCGCCCCGGCACGGCCGCCCGCGCGGCGGGCGGGGACGAGCGCGGCCGGCGGACGCGGCCACCACCGCAGGGGATCGGCGGGAGTAGGCTCCCCACCCCTCAGTGGCACCGCGCCGCCGCCCGGCCGCCACCGCCCGGCCGCCGGCGTCCGGCCGCCCGAGTCTTTAAACCTCCGCCCGGCTCTCCCGGCGGCGGCTCTCGACCCCCGGCGGGGGGGCCTCGCCGGCCGCCCGGGCGCCGAGCGCTAGGTACCTGGCCCTGGGGCGAGGGAAACGACCTGCATGGCCCCGCGGGGGTGCCTCCCCCGCTGCCGCCCTCGGGGGAGCGTCCGCCCGCGGGGGCGCGCCCGACGTCCGCCACCACCACCGCCGCCTCCTGGCTCGGGGACCGGGGTTTCCCTCAGTAGCCCGGCACCGCCCCCGAGAGGACGCCTGCGGCTCGGACCGCCCCGCCGGCGCGGGGACGGCCGACCGGCCAACGGAGCTCGCCCCGCGCGCGGCCCGGAACGCCCCGCCCGGGCCCTCGCCCTGCCGCGCCGCCCCTGTGGGCCCGCTGCGGGCGGAGGGTCGGAGGAGCCGCCTCCCCGGAAGGCGCCCTCGCGCCCCCCCCTTCGCTTTCTCGCTTTCGGCCGTCGCTCGCCGGGCGCCGACGGCGCCGCTCGCTCCGCGCGCGCCCCGGGGGCCGCCCGCGCTCGCCGCTTCCGAGCCCCCCCCCCCGCCCGCTCGCCCGCGCGCGCGGGGGGGAAGGACGGGGAAGCGACCGAGGCGCCGACGGGCGGGGCGCGGCGGC
>NW_026991003.1:275000-277500 GCF_036250125.1 Pseudopipra pipra
CAGCGGGGAGGCGCGCGAGAGCAGGCCGCCTCTCGCCTAGACCTAACCGGAGGCGGCGCCCGACAGCGACCCCTTGGCCGACTTCCGGGGCCGGCCGCGACAACAGGTCTACCCCGAAAATGCCGACAGGCGCCTAAGTCCCGCCGGAGCCGGGTAGACCTGGTGGCCCTGCGCCGGGACGCCGCCGGGGCGCAGGCCGCCGGCGGCGGCCGCGGCGGCCGCATCGGCCGGCTCCGGAACCGGGTAGACCTGATGCTCGCCAGCCCCGGAACCGGGTAGACCTGATGCTCGACAGCACCCGGCGGGGCACGAGGCCGGCCGCGCCCGACTGGGCGAACGGGTCGGCCCGGAAGCCCGGGCCAACAGGTCTACCCGCCGGGCTCGGGCACCAGGTCTACCCGCCGGGCCCGGACACCAGGTCTACCCGCCGGGCTCGGACACCAGGTCTACCCGCCGGGCCCGGACACCAGGTCTACCCGCCGGGCTCGGACACCAGGTCTACCCGCCGGGCCCGAACACCAGGTCGACCCGCCTAACCCGAACGCCAGGTCTACCCGCCGGGCTCGGACACCAGGTCTACCCGCCGGGCCCGGACACCAGGTCTACCCGCCATGCTCGGACACCAGGTCTACCCGCCGGGCTCGGACACCAGGTCTACTCGCCATGCTCGGACACCAGGTCTACCCGCCGGGCTCGGACACCAGGTCTACCCGCCGGGCTCGGACACCAGGTCTACCCGCCGGGCTCGGACACCAGGTCTACCCGCCGGGCTCGGACACCAGGTCTACCCGCCATGCTCGGACAACAGGTCTACCCGCCGGGCTCGGACAAGAGGTCTACCCGCCGGGCTCGGACAAGAGGTCTACCCGCCGGGCTCGGACAACAGGTCTACCCGCCGGGCTCGGACAACAGGTCTACCCGCCGGGCTCGGACAACAGGTCTACCCGCCGGGCTCGGACAACAGGTCTACCCGCCGGGCTCGGACAACAGGTCTACCCGCCGGGCTCCGAGAGCAGCTGTACCCACCGGCACCCCCGCCGCCGAGCCCAGTCGGCCGCCGCCCTGCCACCTTAAGAGAGTCCCAGCTACTCCCCCTCTGGACCCGCGCCGCGGACAACGCCCTCTCTTTCCCACTCGGAGCCCCGGGCAGGAACGGCGGCGCCTCGGCACCCGCCGAGGGCCTCGGCTAAGCGCTCGGAACCCGCTCCAGCCACCCGACTCGGAGAGCGGCTCGAGCCGACGAGCCCGGACCACAGGTCTACCCGCTGCCCCGGGACACCAGGTCTACCCGCCGGCTTCGGACCAGGGGTCTACCCGCCGGGCACGGACGACAACTCTACCCGCTGCGCACCTCTGCGGCCGAGCCGAGGCGGCGGCAGCCGTGCCACCCGGGCAGAGTCCCGGTTGCTCCCCCCGTTTCCCCGCCCCGCAGAGAACGTCTCTTCTTTCACCCTCGGGGCAGGGGAAAGGCTGCTACGCTCGGAGCGCCGGGCAGAAAGCGCAGCGCTAAGCCCCGAGACCGGCTCTAGCCGCTACTCTCGGACATCGGCTCTTCCCGGCGGCGCCGAGGCGGCCGAGCCCGGTCGGCCGCAGCCGTGCCGCCTAAAGAGAGTCCCAGTTACTCCCCCGGCTTCCCCGCCCCGCAGAGAACGTTTCTTCTTTCAGCCTCGGGGCAGGGGAAAGCCTTAACGCCGGAGAGGAAGTCTGCCGCAAAGGGCCACGGGAGATGGAGTCCCCGCAACGAGCCCCCCGGGAGAGTACTGGACGGAGCATGCGCGCTGGAAGGACTCGCTAAGAACTGTGGGAAATCGGGGAGGTCGGGGCAGGGCCGGAAGGGCACGCCGGCGCGCCGACCGACGGATCGAGCGGTCGCACGCCGTCTGCTCGCTCCGTGAATTCGGTGCCACGCTCGGAGCACCGGCCGGAAACGGCAGCGCTTCGGCGCCGGCCGAGGGCCCTCGCCGAGCCCTCGGAGCGGCTCTAGCTGCCGGACCTGGACAGGAGCTCTACCCACGGGGCTCGGAGACCGGGTCCACTCGCCGCCGGGCGGCGGCGCCGCTCCGGCTCTAAGTCCGCCGGTCGGCGGGAAAAGGTCTACCCGCATCCGGGCCGGCCGGCGGCGCCGCTCCGGCTCTAAGTCCGCCGGCCGGCGGGAACACGTCTACCCGCGACCGGGCCGGGCGGCGGCGCCGCTCCGGCTCTAAGTCCGCCGGTCGGCGGGAACACGTCTACCCGCATCCGGGCCGGGCGGCGGCGCCGCCCCGGCTCTAAGTCCGCCGGTCGGCGGGAACAGGTCTACCCGCATCCGGGCCGGGCGGCGGCGCCGCTCCGGCTCTAAGTCCGCCGGTCGGCGGGAACACGTCTACCCGCATCCGGGCCGGGCGGCGGCGCCGCTCCGGCTCTAAGTCCGCCGGTCGGCGGGAACACGTCTACCCGCATCCGGGCCGGGCGGCGGCGCCGCTCCGGCTCTAAGTCCGCCGGTCGGCGGGAACAGGTCTAC
>NW_026991004.1:0-29572 GCF_036250125.1 Pseudopipra pipra
TCCCCAACACTGCCGGCCACCCGATCCAAACCCGATCCAAATGAGGGATTCCTCGCAGGGAAAAAGTGCCAGCACAGAAAGCCCTGCCTGCCCACAGAGTGCCCAGGCTGTGCCACACACTGCACCTGAAAGCCAAACCTCACAAGCTTTCTGTCCCGGGAAACAGGGCTGCTGTCCCCTCTTTGGTCAGCCCCCGCCCGCCATTGCCGGCCACCCGATCCAAACCCGATCCAAATGAGGATTCCTCGCAGGGAAAAGGTGCCACCACAGAAAGCCCTGCCTGCCCACAGTGTGCCCAGGCTGTGCCACACACTGCACCTGAAAGCCAAACCTCACAAGCTTTCTGTCCCGGGAAACAGGGCTGCTGTCCCCCCTTTGGTCAGCCCCGCCCCGACATTTTAGCAGCCCCCCAAAACCCGATCCAAATGAGAATTCCTCGCAGGGAAAAGGTGCCAGGACAGAAAGCTCTGCCTGCCCAGAGAGTGCCCAGGCTGCGCCACACACTGCACCTGAAAGCCAAACCTCACAAGCTTTCTGTCCCGGGAAACAGGGCTGCTGTCCCCCCCTTGGTCAGCCCCGCCCCGCCATTGCCGGCCACCCGATCCAAACCCGATCCAAATGAGGATTCCTCGCAGGGAAAAGGTGCCAGCACAGAAAGCCCTGCCTGCCCACAGAGTGCCCAGGCTGTGCCACACACTGCACCTGAAAGCCAAACCTCACAAACTTTCTGTCCAGGGAAACAGGGCTGCTGTCCCCCCTTTGGTCAGCCCCGCCCACCACTGCCGACCACCCGATCCAAACCGGATCCAAATGAGGATTCCTCGCAGGGAAAAGGTGCCAGCACAGAAAGCCCTGCCTGCCCACAGTGTGCCCAGGCTGTGCCACACAATGCACCTGAAAGCCAAACCTCACAAGCTTTCTGTCCCGGGAAACAGGGCTGCTGTCCCCCCTTCGGTCACCCCCGCCCCGCCATTTTAGCAGCCCCCCCAAAACTCGATCCAAATGAGGATTCCTCGCAGGGAAAAGGTGCCAGCACAGAAAGCCCTGCCTGCCCACAGAGTGCCCAGGCTGTGCCACACACTGCACCTGAAAGCCAAACCTCACAAGCTTTCTGTCCCGGGAAACAGGGCTGCTGTCCCCCCTTTGGTCAGCCCCGCCCACCACTGCCGGCCACCCGATCCAAACCCGATCCAAATGAGGATTCCTCGCAGGGAAAAGGTGCCAGCACAGAAAGCCCTGCCTGCCCACAGAGTGCCCAGGCTGTGCCACACACTGCACCTGAAAGCCAAACCTCACAAGCTTTCTGTCCCGGGAAACAGGGCTGCTGTCCCCCCTTTGGTCAGCCCCGCCCACCATTGCCGGCCACCCGATCCAAACCAGATCCAAATGATGATTTCTCGCAGGGAAAAGGTGCCAGCACAGAAAGCCCTGCCTGCCCACGGACACCCCAGGCTGCGCCACACACTGCACCTGAAAGCCAAACCTCACAAGCTTTCTGTCCCGGGAAACAGGGCTGCTGTCCCCCCTTTGGTCAGCCCCGCCCCGCCATTTTAGCAGCCCCCCCAAAACCCGATCCAAATGAGGATTCCTCGCAGGGAAAAGGTGCCAGCACAGAAAGCCCTGCCTGCCCACAGAGTCCCCAGGCTGTGCCACACACTGCACCTGAAAGCCAAACCTCACAAGCTTTCTGTCCCGGGAAACAGGGCTGCTGTCCCCCCTTTGGTCAGCCCCGCCCCGCCATTGCCGGCCACCCGATCCAAATGAGGATTCCTCGCAGGGAAAAGGTGCCAGCACAGAAAGCCCTGCCTGCCCACAGACACCCCAGGCTGCGCCACACACTGCACCTGAAAGCCAAACCTCACAAGCTTTCTGTCCCAGGAAACAGGGCTGCTGTCCCCCCTTCGGTCACCCCCGCCCGCCATTTTAGCAGCCCCCCCAAAACTCGATCCAAATGAGGATTCCTCGCAGGGAAAAGGTGCCAGCACAGAAAGCCCTGCCTGCCCACAGAGTGCCCAGGCTGTGCCACACACTGCACCTGAAAGCCAAACCTCACAAGCTTTCTGTCCCGGGAAACAGGGCTGCTGTCCCCCCTTGGTCACCCCCGCCCACCACTGCCGGCCATCCGATCCAAACCCGATCCAAATGAGGATTCCTCGCAGGAAAAAGGTGCCAGCACAGAAAGCCCTGCCTGTTCACGGACACCCCAGGCTGCGCCACACACTGCACCTGAAAGCCAAACCTCACAAGCTTTCTGTCCCGGGAAACAGGGCTGCTGTCCCCCCTTTGGTCACCCCCGCCCACCACTGCCGGCCATCCGATCCAAACCCGATCCAAATGAGGATTCCTCGCAGGGAAAAGGTGCCAGCACAGAAAGCCCTGCCTGCCCACAGTGTGCCCAGGCTGCGCCACACACTGCACCTGAAAGCCAAACCTCACAAGCTTTCTGTCCCGGGAAACAGGGCTGCTGTCCCCCCCCTTGATCAGCCCCGCCCCGCCATTGCCGGCCACCCGATCCAAACCCGATCCAAATGAGGATTCCTCGCAGGGAAAAGGTGCCAGCACAGAAAGCCCTGCCTGCCCAGAGAGTGCCCAGGCTGTGCCACACACTGCACCTGAAAGCCACACCTCATAAGCTTTCTGTCCCGGGAAACAGGGCTGCTGTCCCCCCTTTGGTCAGCCCCGCCCCGCCATTTTAGCAGCCCCCCCAAAACCCGATCCAAATGAGGATTCCTCGCAGGGAAAAGGTGCCAGCACAGAGAGCCCTGCCTGCCCACGGACACCCCAGGCTGCGCCACACACTGCACCTGAAAGCCAAACCTCACAAGCTTTCTGTCCCGGGAAACAGGGCTGCTGTCCCCACTTTGGTCAGCCCCGCCCCGCCATTTTAGCAGCCCCCCAAAACCCGATCCAAATGAGGATTCCTCGCAGGGAAAAGGTGCCAGCACAGAAAGCCCTGCCTGCCCACAGTGTGCCCAGGCTGCGCCACACACTGCACCTGAAAGCCAAACCTCACAAGCTTTCTGTCCCGGGAAACAGGGCTGCTGTCCCCCCCCTTTGTTCAGCCCCGCCCCGCCATTGCCGGCCACCCGATCCAAACCCGATCCAAATGAGGATTCCTCGCAGGGAAAAGGTGCCAGCACAGAAAGCCCTGCCTGCCCACGGACACCCCAGGCTGCGCCACACACTGCACCTGAAAGCCAAAGCTCACAAGCTTTCTGTCCCGGGAAACAGGGCTGCTGTCCCCCACCTTGGTCACCCCCGCCCCGCCATTGCCGGCCACCCGATCCAAACCCGATCCAAATGAGAATTCCTCGCAGGGAAAAGGTGCCAGCACAGAAAGCCCTGCCTGCCCACAGAGTGCCCAGGCTGTGCCACACACTGCACCTGAAAGCCAAACCTCACAAGCTTTCTGTCCCGGGAAACAGGGCTGCTGTCCCCCTTTTGGTCAGCCCCGCCCCGCCATTTTAGCACCCCCCCCAAAACCCGATCCAAATGAGGATTCCTCGCAGGGAAAAGGTGCCAGCACAGAAAGCCCTGCCGGGCCAAGGACACCCCAGGCTGCGCCACACACTGCACCTGAAAGCCAAACCTCACAAGCTTTCTGTCCCGGGAAACAAGGCTGCTGTCCCCCCTTTGGTCAGCCCCGCCCCGCCATTGCCGGCCACCCGATCCAAACCCGATCCAAATGAGGATTCCTCGCAGGGAAAAGGTGCCAGCACAGAAAGCCCTGCCTGCCCAGAGAGTGCCCAGGCTGTGCCACACACTGCACCTGAAAGCCAAACCTCACAAGCTTTCTGTCCCGGGAAACAGGGCTGCTGTCCCCCCTTTGGTCGGACCCGCCCAACACTGCCGGCCACCCGATCCAAACCCGATCCAAATGAGGATTCCTCGCAGGGAAAAGGTGCCAGCACAGAAAGCCCTGCCTGCCCACAGAGTGCCCAGGCTGTGCCACACACTGCACCTGAAAGCCAAACCTCACAAGCTTTCTGTCCCGGGAAACAGGGCTGCTGTCCCCCCTTTGGTCACCGCCGCCCACCACTGCCGGCCATCCGATCCAAACCCGATCCAAATGAGGATTCCTCGCAGGGAAAAGGTGCCAGCACAGAAAGCCCTGCCTGTTCACGGACACCCCAGGCTGCGCCACACACTGCACCTGAAAGCCAAACCTCACAAGCTTTCTGTCCCGGGAAACAGGGCTGCTGTCCCCCCTTTGGTCACCCCCGCCCCGCCATTGCCGGCCACCCGATCCAAACCCGATCCAAATGAGGATTCCTCGCAGGGAAAAGGTGCCAGCACAGAAAGCCCTGCCTGCCCACAGTGTGCCCAGGCTGTGCCACACAATGCACCTGAAAGCCAAACCTCACAAGCTTTCTGTCCCGGGAAACAGGGCTGCTGTCCCCCCTTTGGTCAGCCCCGCCCCGGCATTTTAGCAGCCCCCTCAAAACTCAATCCAAATGAGGACTCCTCGCAGGGAAAAGGTGCCAGCACAGAAAGCCCTGCCTGCCCACAGAGTGCCCAGGCTGTGCCACACACTGCACCTGAAAGCCAAACCTCACAAGCTTTCTGTCCCGGGAAACAGGGCTGCTGTCCCCTCTTTGGTCAGCCCCGCCCCGCCATTGCCGGCCACCCGATCCAAACCCGATCCAAATGAGGATTCCTCGCAGGGAAAAGGTGCCACCACAGAAAGCCCTGCCTGCCCACAGTGTGCCCAGGCTGTGCCACACACTGCACCTGAAAGCCAAACCTCACAAGCTTTCTGTCCCGGGAAACAGGGCTGCTGTCCCCCCTTTGGTCAGCCCCGCCCCGACATTTTAGCAGCCCCCCCAAAACCCGATCCAAATGAGGATTCCTCGCAGGGAAAAGGTGCCAGCACAGAAAGCCCTGCCTGCCCACAATGTGCCCAAGCTGCGCCACACACTGCACCTGAAAGCCAAACCTCACAAGCTTTCTGTCCCGGGAAACAGGGCTGCTGTCCCCCCTTCGGTCAGCCCCGGCCCGCCATTGCCGGCCACCCGATCCAAAACCGATCCAAATGAGGATTCCTCGCAGGGAAAAGGTGCCAACACAGAAAGCCCTGCCTGCCCACAGAGTGCCCAGGCTGTGCCACACACTGCACCTGAAAGCCAAACCTCACAAGCTTTCTGTCCCGGGAAACAGGGCTGCTGTCCCCCCTTTGGTCAGCCCCGCTCCACCATTGCCGGTCACCCGATCCAAACCGGATCCAAATGAGGATTGCTCGCAGGGAAAAGGTGCCAGCACAGAAAGCCCTGCCTGCCCACAGACACCCAGGCCGCGCCACACACTGCACCTGAAAGCCAAACCTCACAAGCTTTCTGTCCCGGGAAACAGGGCTGCTGTCCCCCCTTTGCTCAGCCCCGCCCACCACTGCCGGCCACCCGATCCAAACCCGATCCAAATGAGGATTCCTCGCAGGGAAAACGTGCCAGCACAGAAAGCCCTGCCTGCGCACAATGTGCCCAGGCTGCGCCACACACTGCACCTGAAAGCCAAACCTCACAAGCTTTCTGTCCCGGGAAACAGGGCTGCTGTCCCCCCTTTGGTCAGCCCCGCCCCGCCATTGCCGGCCACCCGATCCAAATGAGGATTCCTCGCAGGGAAAAGGTGCCAGCACAGAAAGCCCTGCCTGTCCACAGACACCCCAGGCTGCGCCACACACTGCACCTGAAAGCCAAACCTCACAAGCTTTCTGTCCCAGGAAACAGGGCTGCTGTCCCCCCTTCGGTCACCCCCGCCCCGCCATTTTAGCAGCCCCCCCAAAACTCGATCCAAATGAGGATTCCTCGAGGGGAAAAGGTGCCAGCACAGAAAGCCCTGCCTGCCCACAGAGTGCCCAGGCTGTGCCACACACTGCACCTGAAACCCAAACCTCACAAGCTTTCTGTCCCGGGAAACAGGGCTGCTGTCCCCCCCCTTGGTCACCCCCGCCCCGCCATTGCCGGCCACCCGATCCAAACCCGATCCAAATGAGAATTCCTCGCAGGGAAAAGGTGCCAGCACAGAAAGCCCTGCCTGCCCACAGAGTGCCCAGGCTGTGCCACACACTGCACCTGAAAGCCAAACCTCACAAGCTTTCTGTCCCGGGAAACAGGGCTGCTGTCCCCCCTTTGCTCAGACCCGCCCCGACATTTTAGCAGCCCCCCCAAAACCCGATCCAAATGAGAATTCCTCGCAGGGAAAAGGTGCCAGGACAGAAAGCTCTGTTTGCCCAGAGAGTGCCCAGGCTGCGCCACACACTGCACCTGAAAGCCAAACCTCACAAGCTTTCTGTCCCGGGAAACAGGGCTGCTGTCCACCCTTTGGTCAGCCCCGCCCCGGCATTGCCGGCCACCCGATCCTACCCCGATCCAAATGAGGATTCCTCGCAGGGAAAAGGTGCCAGCACAGAAAGCCCTGCCTGCCCACAGAGTCCCCAGGCTGTGCCACACACTGCACCTGAAAGTCAAACCTCACAGGCTTTCTGTCCCGGGAAACAGGGCTGCTGTCCCCCCTTTGGTCACCCCCGCCCACCACTGCCGGCCATCCGATCCAAACCCGATCCAAATGAGGATTCCTCGCAGGAAAAGGTGCCAGCACAGAAAGCCCTGCCTGTTCACGGACACCCCAGGCTGCGCCACACACTGCACCTGAAAGCCAAACCTCACAAGCTTTCTGTCCCGGGAAACAGGGCTGCTGTCCCCCCCCTTGGTCAGCCCCGCCCCGCCATTGCCGGCCACCCGATCCAAACCCGATCCAAATGAGGATTCCTCGCAGGGAAAAGGTGCCAGCACAGAAAGCCCTGCCTGCCCACAGAGTGCCCAGGCTGTGCCACACACTGCACCTGAAAGCCAAACCTCAAGCTTTCTGTCCCGGGAAACAGGGCTGCTGTCCCCCCTTTGGTCACCCCCGCCCACCACTGCCGGCCATCCGATCCAAACCCGATCCAAATGAGGATTCCTCGCAGGGAAAAGGTGCCAGCACAGAAAGCCCTGCCTGTTCACGGACACCCCAGGCTGCGCCACACACTGCACCTGAAAGCCAAACCTCACAAGCTTTCTGTCCCGGGAAACAGGGCTGCTGTCCCCCCTTTGGTCAGCCCCGCCCTGCCATTGCCGGCCACCCGATCCAAACCCGATCCAAATGAGGATTCCTCGCAGGGAAAAGGTGCCAGCACAGAAAGCCCTGCCTGTTCACGGACACCCCAGGCTGTGCCACACAATGCACCTGAAAGCCAAACCTCACAAGCTTTCTGTCCCGGGAAACAGGGCTGCTGTCCCCCCTTCGGTCACCCCCGCCCCGCCATTTTAGCAGCCCCCCCAAAACTCGATCCAAATGAGGATTCCTCGCAGGGAAAAGGTGCCAGCACAGAAAGCCCTGCCTGCCCACAGAGTGCCCAGGCTGTGCCACACACTGCACCTGAAAGCCAAACCTCACAAGCTTTCTGTCCCGGGAAACAGGGCTGCTGTCCCCCCTTTGCTCAGCCCCGCCCCGGCATTGACGGCCAACCGATCCAAACCCGATCCAAATGAGGATTCCTCGCAGGGAAAAGGTGCCAGCACAGAAAGCCCTGGCTGCCAAGAGAGTGCCCAGGCTGTGCCACACACTGCACCTGAAAGCCAAACCTCACAAGCTTTCTGTCCCGGGAAACAGGGCTGCTGTCCCCCCTTTGGTCAGCCCCGCCCACCACTGCCGGCCACCCGATCCAAACCCGATCCAAATGAGGATTCCTCGCAGGGAAAAGGTGCCAGCACAGAAAGCCCTGCCTGCCCACAGAGTGCCCAGGCTGTGCCACACACTGCACCTGAAAGCCAAACCTCACAAGCTTTCTGTCCCGGGAAACAGGGCTGCTGTCCCCCCTTTGGTCAGCCCCGCCCACCATTGCCGGCCACCCGATCCAAACCCGATCCAAATGATGATTTCTCGCAGGGAAAAGGTGCCGGCACAGAAAGCCCTGCCTGCCCACGGACACCCCAGGCTGCGCCACACACTGCACCTGAAAGCCAAACCTCACAAGCTTTCTGTCCCGGGAAACAGGGCTGCTGTCCCCCCTTTGGTCACCCCCGCCCCGACATTTTAGCAGCCCCCCCAAAACCCGATCCAAATGAGGATTCCTCGCAGGGAAAAGGTGCCAGCACAGAAAGCCCTGCCTGCCCACAATGTGCCCAAGCTGCGCCACACACTGCACCTGAAAGCCAAACCTCACAAGCTTTCTGTCCCGGGAAACAGGGCTGCTGTCCCCCCTTTGGTCAGCCCCGGCCCGCCATTGCCGGCCACCCGATCCAAACCCGATCCAAATGAGGATTCCTCGCAGGGAAAAGGTGCCAGCACAGAAAGCCCTGCCTGCCCACAGAGTGCCCAGGCTGTGCCACACACTGCACCTGAAAGCCAAACCTCACAAGCTTTCTGTCCCGGGAAACAGGGCTGCTGTCCCCCTTTTGGTCAGCCCCGCCCCGCCATTTTAGCAGCCCCCCCAAAACCCGATCCAAATGAGGATTCCTCGCAGGGAAAAGGTGCCAGCACAGAAAGCCCTGCCGGGCCACGGACACCCCAGGCTGCGCCACACACTGCACCTGAAAACCAAAACTCACAAGCTTTCTGTCCCGGGAAACAAGGCTGCTGTCCCCCCTTTGGTCAGCCCCGCCCCGCCATTGCCGGCCACCCGATCCAAACCCGATCCAAATGAGGATTCCTTGCAGGGAAAAGGTGCCAGCACAGAAAGCCCTGCCTGCCCACAGAGTGCCCAGGCTGTGCCACACACTGCACCTGAAAGCCAAACCTCACAAGCTTTCTGTCCCGGGAAACAGGGCTGCTGTCCCCCCTTTGCTCAGACCCGCCCCGACATTTTAGCAGCCCCCCCAAAACCCGATCCAAATGAGAATTCCTCGCAGGGAAAAGGTGCCAGGACAGAAAGCTCTGTTTGCCCAGAGAGTGCCCAGGCTGCGCCACACACTGCACCTGAAAGCCAAACCTCACAAGCTTTCTGTCCCGGGAAACAGGGCTGCTGTCCACCCTTTGGTCAGCCCCGCCCCGGCATTGCCGGCCACCCGATCCTACCCCGATCCAAATGAGGATTCCTCGCAGGGAAAAGGTGCCAGCACAGAAAGCCCTGCCTGCCCACAGAGTCCCCAGGCTGTGCCACACACTGCACCTGAAAGTCAAACCTCACAGGCTTTCTGTCCCGGGAAACAGGGCTGCTGTCCCCCCTTTGGTCACCCCCGCCCACCACTGCCGGCCATCCGATCCAAACCCGATCCAAATGAGGATTCCTCGCAGGAAAAAGGTGCCAGCACAGAAAGCCCTGCCTGTTCACGGACACCCCAGGCTGCGCCACACACTGCACCTGAAAGCCAAACCTCACAAGCTTTCTGTCCCGGGAAACAGGGCTGCTGTCCCCCCTTTGGTCACCCCCGCCCACCACTGCCGGCCACACGATCCAAACCCGATCCAAATGAGGATTCCTCGCAGGGAAAAGGTGCCAGCACAGAAAGCCCTGCCTGCCCACAGTGTGCCCAGGCTGCGCCACACACTGCACCTGAAAGCCAAACCTCACAAGCTTTCTGTCCCGGGAAACAGGGCTGCTGTCCCCCCCCTTGGTCAGCCCCGCCCCGCCATTGCCGGCCACCCGATCCAAACCCGATCCAAATGAGGATTCCTCGCAGGGAAAAGGTGCCAGCACAGAAAGCCCTGCCTGCCCACAGAGTGCCCAGGCTGTGCCACACACTGCACCTGAAAGCCAAACCTCACAAGCTTTCTGTCCCGGGAAACAGGGCTGCTGTCCCCCCTTTGGTCAGCCCCGCCCCACCATTGCCGGCCACCCGATCCAAACCGGATCCAAATGAGGATTCCTCGCAGGGAAAACGTGCCAGCACAGAAAGCCCTGCCTGCCCACAGAGTGCCCAGGCTGTGCCACACACTGCACCTGAAAGCCAAACCTCAAGCTTTCTGTCCCGGGAAACAGGGCTGCTGTCCCCCCTTTGGTCACCCCCGCCCACCACTGCCGGCCATCCGATCCAAACCCGATCCAAATGAGGATTCCTCGCAGGGAAAAGGTGCCAGCACAGAAAGCCCTGCCTGTTCACGGACACCCCAGGCTGCGCCACACACTGCACCTGAAAGCCAAACCTCACAAGCTTTCTGTCCCGGGAAACAGGGCTGCTGTCCCCCCTTTGGTCAGCCCCGCCCTGCCATTGCCGGCCACCCGATCCAAACCCGATCCAAATGAGGATTCCTCGCAGGGAAAAGGTGCCAGCACAGAAAGCCCTGCCTGCCCACAGTGTGCCCAGGCTGTGCCACACAATGCACCTGAAAGCCAAACCTCACAAGCTTTCTGTCCCGGGAAACAGGGCTGCTGTCCCCCCTTCGGTCACCCCCGCCCCGCCATTTTAGCAGCCCCCCCAAAACTCGATCCAAATGAGGATTCCTCGCAGGGAAAAGGTGCCAGCACAGAAAGCCCTGCCTGCCCACAGAGTGCCCAGGCTGTGCCACACACTGCACCTGAAAGCCAAACCTCACAAGCTTTCTGTCCCGGGAAACAGGGCTGCTGTCCCCCCTTTGCTCAGCCCCGCCCCGGCATTGACGGCCAACCGATCCAAACCCGATCCAAATGAGGATTCCTCGCAGGGAAAAGGTGCCAGCACAGAAAGCCCTGGCTGCCAAGAGAGTGCCCAGGCTGTGCCACACACTGCACCTGAAAGCCAAACCTCACAAGCTTTCTGTCCCGGGAAACAGGGCTGCTGTCCCCCCTTTGGTCAGCCCCGCCCACCACTGCCGGCCACCCGATCCAAACCCGATCCAAATGAGGATTTCTCGCAGGGAAAAGGTGCCGGCACAGAAAGCCCTGCCTGCCCACGGACACCCCAGGCTGCGCCACACACTGCACCTGAAAGCCAAACCTCACAAGCTTTCTGTCCCGGGAAACAGGGCTGCTGTCCCCCCTTTGGTCAGCCCCGCCCCGCCATTTTAGCAGCCCCCCCAAAACCCGATCCAAATGAGGATTCCTCGCAGGGAAAAGGTGCCAGCACAGAAAGCCCTGCCTGCCCACAATGTGCCCAAGCTGCGCCACACACTGCACCTGAAAGCCAAACCTCACAAGCTTTCTGTCCCGGGAAACAGGGCTGCTGTCCCCCCTTTGGTCAGCCCCGGCCCGCCATTGCCGGCCACCCGATCCAAACCCGATCCAAATGAGGATTCCTCCCAGGGAAAAGGTGCCAGCACAGAAAGCCCTGCCTGCCCACAGAGTGCCCAGGCTGTGCCACACACTGCACCTGAAAGCCAAACCTCACAAGCTTTCTGTCCCGGGAAACAGGGCTGCTGTCCCCCCTTTTCTCAGCCCCGCCCCGACATTTTAGCAGCCCCCCCAAAACCCGATCCAAATGAGAATTCCTCGCAGGGAAAAGGTGCCAGGACAGAAAGCTCTGCCTGCCCAGAGAGTGCCCAGGCTGCGCCACACACTGCACCTGAAAGTCAAACCTCACAGGCTTTCTGTCCCGGGAAACAGGGCTGCTGTCCCCCCTTTGGTCACCCCCGCCCACCACTGCCGGCCACCCGATCCAAACCCGATCCAAATGAGGATTCCTCGCAGGGAAAAGGTGCCAGCACAGAAAGCCCTGCCTGCCCACAGTGTGCCCAGGCTGCGCCACACACTGCACCTGAAAGCCAAACCTCACAAGCTTTCTGTCCCGGGAAACAGGGCTGCTGTCCCCCCCCTTGGTCAGCCCCGCCCCACCATTGCCGGCCACCCGATCCAAACCCGATCCAAAGGAGGATTCCTCGCAGGGAAAAGGTGCCAGCACAGAAAGCCCTGCCTGCCCACAGAGTGCCCAGGCTGTGCCACACACTGCACCTGAAAGCCAAACCTCACAAGCTTTCTGTCCCGGGAAACAGGGCTGCTGTCCCCCCTTTGGTCAGACCCGCCCACCATTGCCGGCCACCCGATCCAAACCCGATCCAAATGAGGATTTCTCGCAGGGAAAAGGTGCCAGCACAGAAAGCCCTGCCTGCCCACGGACACCCCAGGCTGCGCCACACACTGCACCTGAAAGCCAAACCTCACAAGCTTTCTGTCCCGGGAAACAGGGCTGCTGTCCCCCCTTTGGTCACCCCCGCCCACCACTGCCGGCCATCCGATCCAAACCCGATCCAAATGAGGATTCCTCGCAGGGAAAAGGTGCCAGCACAGAAAGCCCTGCCTGTTCACGGACACCCCAGGCTGCGCCACACACTGCACCTGAAAGCCAAACCTCACAAGCTTTCTGTCCCGGGAAACAGGGCTGCTGTCCCCCCCCTTTGTTCAGCCCCGCCCCGCCATTGCCGGCCACCCGATCCAAACCCGATGCAAATGAGGATTCCTCGCAGGGAAAAGGTGCCAGCACAGAAAGCCCTGCCTGCCCACAGAGTGCCCAGGCTGTGCCACACACTGCACCTGAAACCCAAACCTCACAAGCTTTCTGTCCCGGGAAACAGGGCTGCTGTCCCCCACCTTGGTCACCCCCGCCCCGCCATTGCCGGCCACCCGATCCAAACCCGATCCAAATGAGAATTCCTCGCAGGGAAAAGGTGCCAGCACAGAAAGCCCTGCCTGCCCACAGAGTGCCCAGGCTGTGCCACACACTGCACCTGAAAGCCAAACCTCACAAGCTTTCTGTCCCGGGAAACAGGGCTGCTGTCCCCCTTTTGGTCAGCCCCGCCCCGCCATTTTAGCAGCCCCCCCAAAACCCGATCCAAATGAGGATTCCTCGCAGGGAAAAGGTGCCAGCACAGAAAGCCCTGCCGGGCCACGGACACCCCAGGCTGCGCCACACACTGCACCTGAAAACCAAAACTCACAAGCTTTCTGTCCCGGGAAACAAGGCTGCTGTCCCCCCTTTGGTCAGCCCCGCCCCGCCATTGCCGGCCACCCGATCCAAACCCGATCCAAATGAGGATTCCTTGCAGGGAAAAGGTGCCAGCACAGAAAGCCCTGCCTGCCCACAGAGTGCCCAGGCTGTGCCACACACTGCACCTGAAAGCCAAACCTCACAAGCTTTCTGTCCCGGGAAACAGGGCTGCTGTCCCCCCTTTGCTCAGACCCGCCCCGACATTTTAGCAGCCCCCCCAAAACCCGATCCAAATGAGAATTCCTCGCAGGGAAAAGGTGCCAGGACAGAAAGCTCTGTTTGCCCAGAGAGTGCCCAGGCTGCGCCACACACTGCACCTGAAAGCCAAACCTCACAAGCTTTCTGTCCCGGGAAACAGGGCTGCTGTCCACCCTTTGGTCAGCCCCGCCCCGGCATTGCCGGCCACCCGATCCTACCCCGATCCAAATGAGGATTCCTCGCAGGGAAAAGGTGCCAGCACAGAAAGCCCTGCCTGCCCACAGAGTCCCCAGGCTGTGCCACACACTGCACCTGAAAGTCAAACCTCACAGGCTTTCTGTCCCGGGAAACAGGGCTGCTGTCCCCCCTTTGGTCACCCCCGCCCACCACTGCCGGCCATCCGATCCAAACCCGATCCAAATGAGGATTCCTCGCAGGAAAAAGGTGCCAGCACAGAAAGCCCTGCCTGTTCACGGACACCCCAGGCTGCGCCACACACTGCACCTGAAAGCCAAACCTCACAAGCTTTCTGTCCCGGGAAACAGGGCTGCTGTCCCCCCTTTGGTCACCCCCGCCCACCACTGCCGGCCACACGATCCAAACCCGATCCAAATGAGGATTCCTCGCAGGGAAAAGGTGCCAGCACAGAAAGCCCTGCCTGCCCACAGTGTGCCCAGGCTGCGCCACACACTGCACCTGAAAGCCAAACCTCACAAGCTTTCTGTCCCGGGAAACAGGGCTGCTGTCCCCCCCCTTGGTCAGCCCCGCCCCGCCATTGCCGGCCACCCGATCCAAACCCGATCCAAATGAGGATTCCTCGCAGGGAAAAGGTGCCAGCACAGAAAGCCCTGCCTGCCCACAGAGTGCCCAGGCTGTGCCACACACTGCACCTGAAAGCCAAACCTCACAAGCTTTCTGTCCCGGGAAACAGGGCTGCTGTCCCCCCTTTGGTCAGCCCCGCCCCACCATTGCCGGCCACCCGATCCAAACCGGATCCAAATGAGGATTCCTCGCAGGGAAAACGTGCCAGCACAGAAAGCCCTGCCTGCCCACAGAGTGCCCAGGCTGTGCCACACACTGCACCTGAAAGCCAAACCTCAAGCTTTCTGTCCCGGGAAACAGGGCTGCTGTCCCCCCTTTGGTCACCCCCGCCCACCACTGCCGGCCATCCGATCCAAACCCGATCCAAATGAGGATTCCTCGCAGGGAAAAGGTGCCAGCACAGAAAGCCCTGCCTGTTCACGGACACCCCAGGCTGCGCCACACACTGCACCTGAAAGCCAAACCTCACAAGCTTTCTGTCCCGGGAAACAGGGCTGCTGTCCCCCCTTTGGTCAGCCCCGCCCTGCCATTGCCGGCCACCCGATCCAAACCCGATCCAAATGAGGATTCCTCGCAGGGAAAAGGTGCCAGCACAGAAAGCCCTGCCTGCCCACAGTGTGCCCAGGCTGTGCCACACAATGCACCTGAAAGCCAAACCTCACAAGCTTTCTGTCCCGGGAAACAGGGCTGCTGTCCCCCCTTCGGTCACCCCCGCCCCGCCATTTTAGCAGCCCCCCCAAAACTCGATCCAAATGAGGATTCCTCGCAGGGAAAAGGTGCCAGCACAGAAAGCCCTGCCTGCCCACAGAGTGCCCAGGCTGTGCCACACACTGCACCTGAAAGCCAAACCTCACAAGCTTTCTGTCCCGGGAAACAGGGCTGCTGTCCCCCCTTTGCTCAGCCCCGCCCCGGCATTGACGGCCAACCGATCCAAACCCGATCCAAATGAGGATTCCTCGCAGGGAAAAGGTGCCAGCACAGAAAGCCCTGGCTGCCAAGAGAGTGCCCAGGCTGTGCCACACACTGCACCTGAAAGCCAAACCTCACAAGCTTTCTGTCCCGGGAAACAGGGCTGCTGTCCCCCCTTTGGTCAGCCCCGCCCACCACTGCCGGCCACCCGATCCAAACCCGATCCAAATGAGGATTTCTCGCAGGGAAAAGGTGCCGGCACAGAAAGCCCTGCCTGCCCACGGACACCCCAGGCTGCGCCACACACTGCACCTGAAAGCCAAACCTCACAAGCTTTCTGTCCCGGGAAACAGGGCTGCTGTCCCCCCTTTGGTCAGCCCCGCCCCGCCATTTTAGCAGCCCCCCCAAAACCCGATCCAAATGAGGATTCCTCGCAGGGAAAAGGTGCCAGCACAGAAAGCCCTGCCTGCCCACAATGTGCCCAAGCTGCGCCACACACTGCACCTGAAAGCCAAACCTCACAAGCTTTCTGTCCCGGGAAACAGGGCTGCTGTCCCCCCTTTGGTCAGCCCCGGCCCGCCATTGCCGGCCACCCGATCCAAACCCGATCCAAATGAGGATTCCTCCCAGGGAAAAGGTGCCAGCACAGAAAGCCCTGCCTGCCCACAGAGTGCCCAGGCTGTGCCACACACTGCACCTGAAAGCCAAACCTCACAAGCTTTCTGTCCCGGGAAACAGGGCTGCTGTCCCCCCTTTTCTCAGCCCCGCCCCGACATTTTAGCAGCCCCCCCAAAACCCGATCCAAATGAGAATTCCTCGCAGGGAAAAGGTGCCAGGACAGAAAGCTCTGCCTGCCCAGAGAGTGCCCAGGCTGCGCCACACACTGCACCTGAAAGTCAAACCTCACAGGCTTTCTGACCCGGGAAACAGGGCTGCTGTCCCCCCTTTGGTCACCCCCGCCCACCACTGCCGGCCACCCGATCCAAACCCGATCCAAATGAGGATTCCTCGCAGGGAAAAGGTGCCAGCACAGAAAGCCCTGCCTGCCCACAGTGTGCCCAGGCTGCGCCACACACTGCACCTGAAAGCCAAACCTCACAAGCTTTCTGTCCCGGGAAACAGGGCTGCTGTCCCCCCCCTTGGTCAGCCCCGCCCCACCATTGCCGGCCACCCGATCCAAACCCGATCCAAAGGAGGATTCCTCGCAGGGAAAAGGTGCCAGCACAGAAAGCCCTGCCTGCCCACAGAGTGCCCAGGCTGTGCCACACACTGCACCTGAAAGCCAAACCTCACAAGCTTTCTGTCCCGGGAAACAGGGCTGCTGTCCCCCCTTTGGTCAGACCCGCCCACCATTGCCGGCCACCCGATCCAAACCCGATCCAAATGAGGATTTCTCGCAGGGAAAAGGTGCCAGCACAGAAAGCCCTGCCTGCCCACGGACACCCCAGGCTGCGCCACACACTGCACCTGAAAGCCAAACCTCACAAGCTTTCTGTCCCGGGAAACAGGGCTGCTGTCCCCCCTTTGGTCACCCCCGCCCACCACTGCCGGCCATCCGATCCAAACCCGATCCAAATGAGGATTCCTCGCAGGGAAAAGGTGCCAGCACAGAAAGCCCTGCCTGTTCACGGACACCCCAGGCTGCGCCACACACTGCACCTGAAAGCCAAACCTCACAAGCTTTCTGTCCCGGGAAACAGGGCTGCTGTCCCCCCCCTTTGTTCAGCCCCGCCCCGCCATTGCCGGCCACCCGATCCAAACCCGATCCAAATGAGGATTCCTCGCAGGGAAAAGGTGCCAGCACAGAAAGCCCTGCCTGCCCACAGAGTGCCCAGGCTGTGCCACACACTGCACCTGAAACCCAAACCTCACAAGCTTTCTGTCCCGGGAAACAGGGCTGCTGTCCCCCACCTTGGTCACCCCCGCCCCGCCATTGCCGGCCACCCGATCCAAACCCGATCCAAATGAGAATTCCTCGCAGGGAAAAGGTGCCAGCACAGAAAGCCCTGCCTGCCCACAGAGTGCCCAGGCTGTGCCACACACTGCACCTGAAAGCCAAACCTCACAAGCTTTCTGTCCCGGGAAACAGGGCTGCTGTCCCCCTTTTGGTCAGCCCCGCCCCGCCATTTTAGCAGCCCCCCCAAAACCCGATCCAAATGAGGATTCCTCGCAGGGAAAAGGTGCCAGCACAGAAAGCCCTGCCGGGCCACGGACACCCCAGGCTGCGCCAGACACTGCACCTGAAAGCCAAAACTCACAAGCTTTCTGTCCCGGGAAACAAGGCTGCTGTCCCCCCTTTGGTCAGCCCCGCCCCGCCATTGCCGGCCACACGATCCAAACCCGATCCAAATGAGGATTCCTTGCAGGGAAAAGGTGCCAGCACAGAAAGCCCTGCCTGCCCACAGAGTGCCCAGGCTGTGCCACACACTGCACCTGAAAGCCAAACCTCACAAGCTTTCTGTCCCGGGAAACAGGGCTGCTGTCCCCCCTTTGCTCAGACCCGCCCCGACATTTTAACAGCCCCCCCAAAACCCGATCCAAATGACAATTCCTCGCAGGGAAAAGGTGCCAGGACAGAAAGCTCTGTTTGCCCAGAGAGTGGCCAGGCTGCGCCACACACTGCACCTGAAAGCCAAACCTCACAAGCTTTCTGTCCCGGGAAACAGGGCTGCTGTCCACCCTTTGGTCAGCCCCGCCCCGGCATTGCCGGCCACCCGATCCTACCCCGATCCAAATGAGGATTCCTCGCAGGGAAAAGGTGCCAGCACAGAAAGCCCTGCCTGCCCACAGAGTCCCCAGGCTGTGCCACACACTGCACCTGAAAGTCAAACCTCACAGGCTTTCTGTCCCGGGAAACAGGGCTGCTGTCCCCCCTTTGGTCACCCCCGCCCACCACTGCCGGCCATCCGATCCAAACCCGATCCAAATGAGGATTCCTCGCAGGAAAAAGGTGCCAGCACAGAAAGCCCTGCCTGTTCACGGACACCCCAGGCTGCGCCACACACTGCACCTGAAAGCCAAACCTCACAAGCTTTCTGTCCCGGGAAACAGGGCTGCTGTCCCCCCTTTGGTCACCCCCGCCCACCACTGCCGGCCACACGATCCAAACCCGATCCAAATGAGGATTCCTCGCAGGGAAAAGGTGCCAGCACAGAAAGCCCTGCCTGCCCACAGTGTGCCCAGGCTGCGCCACACACTGCACCTGAAAGCCAAACCTCACAAGCTTTCTGTCCCGGGAAACAGGGCTGCTGTCCCCCCCCTTGGTCAGCCCCGCCCCGCCATTGCCGGCCACCCGATCCAAACCCGATCCAAATGAGGATTCCTCGCAGGGAAAAGGTGCCAGCACAGAAAGCCCTGCCCGCCCACAGAGTGCCCAGGCTGTGCCACACACTGCACCTGAAAGCCAAACCTCAAGCTTTCTGTCCCGGGAAACAGGGCTGCTGTCCACCCTTTGGTCACCCCCGCCCACCACTGCCGGCCATCCGATCCAAACCCGATCCAAATGAGGATTCCTCGCAGGGAAAAGGTGCCAGCACAGAAAGCCCTGCCTGTTCACGGACACCCCAGGCTGCGCCACACACTGCACCTGAAAGCCAAACCTCACAAGCTTTCTGTCCCGGGAAACAGGGCTGCTGTCCCCCCTTTGGTCAGCCCCGCCCTGCCATTGCCGGCCACCCGATCCAAACCCGATCCAAATGAGGATTCCTCGCAGGGAAAAGGTGCCAGCACAGAAAGCCCTGCCTGCCCACAGTGTGCCCAGGCTGTGCCACACAATGCACCTGAAAGCCAAACCTCACAAGCTTTCTGTCCCGGGAAACAGGGCTGCTGTCCCCCCTTCGGTCACCCCCGCCCCGCCATTTTAGCAGCCCCCCCAAAACTCGATCCAAATGAGGATTCCTCGCAGGGAAAAGGTGCCAGCACAGAAAGCCCTGCCTGCCCACAGAGTGCCCAGGCTGTGCCACACACTGCACCTGAAAGCCAAACCTCACAAGCTTTCTGTCCCGGGAAACAGGGCTGCTGTCCCCCCTTTGCTCAGCCCCGCCCCGGCATTGACGGCCAACCGATCCAAACCCGATCCAAATGAGGATTCCTCGCAGGGAAAAGGTGCCAGCACAGAAAGCCCTGGCTGCCAAGAGAGTGCCCAGGCTGTGCCACACACTGCACCTGAAAGCCAAACCTCACAAGCTTTCTGTCCCGGGAAACAGGGCTGCTGTCCCCCCTTTGGTCAGCCCCGCCCACCACTGCCGGCCACCCGATCCAAACCCGATCCAAATGAGGATTCCTCGCAGGGAAAAGGTGCCAGCACAGAAAGCCCTGCCTGCCCACAGAGTGCCCAGGCTGTGCCACACACTGCACCTGAAAGCCAAACCTCACAAGCTTTCTGTCCCGGGAAACAGGGCTGCTGTCCCCCCTTTGGTCAGCCCCGCCCACCATTGCCGGCCACCCGATCCAAACCCGATCCAAATGATGATTTCTCGCAGGGAAAAGGTGCCGGCACAGAAAGCCCTGCCTGCCCACGGACACCCCAGGCTGCGCCACACACTGCACCTGAAAGCCAAACCTCACAAGCTTTCTGTCCCGGGAAACAGGGCTGCTGTCCCCCCTTTGCTCAGCCCCGCCCCGCCATTTTAGCAGCCCCCCCAAAACCCGATCCAAATGAGGATTCCTCGCAGGGAAAAGGTGCCAGCACAGAAAGCCCTGCCTGCCCACAATGTGCCCAAGCTGCGCCACACACTGCACCTGAAAGCCAAACCTCACAAGCTTTCTGTCCCGGGAAACAGGGCTGCTGTCCCCCCTTTGGTCAGCCCCGGCCCCCCATTGCCGGCCACCCGATCCAAACCCGATCCAAATGAGGATTCCTCCCAGGGAAAAGGTGCCAGCACAGAAAGCCCTGCCTGCCCACAGAGTGCCCAGGCTGTGCCACACACTGCACCTGAAAGCCAAACCTCACAAGCTTTCTGTCCCGGGAAACAGGGCTGCTGTCCCCCCTTTGCTCAGCCCCGCCCCGACATTTTAGCAGCCCCCCCAAAACCCGATCCAAATGAGAATTCCTCGCAGGGAAAAGGTGCCAGGACAGAAAGCTCTGCCTGCCCACAGAGTGCCCAGGCTGCGCCACACACTGCACCTGAAAGTCAAACCTCACAGGCTTTCTGTCCCGGGAAACAGGGCTGCTGTCCCCCCTTTGGTCACCCCCGCCCACCACTGCCGGCCATCCGATCCAAACCCGATCCAAATGAGGATTCCTCGCAGGAAAAAGGTGCCAGCACAGAATGCCCTGCCTGTTCACGGACACCCCAGGCTGCGCCACACACTGCACCTGAAAGCCAAACCTCACAAGCTTTCTGTCCCGGGAAACAGGGCTGCTGTCCCCCCTTTGGTCACCCCCGCCCACCACTGCCGGCCACCCGATCCAAACCCGATCCAAATGAGGATTCCTCGCAGGGAAAAGGTGCCAGCACAGAAAGCCCTGCCTGCCCACAGAGTGCCCAGGCTGCGCCACACACTGCACCTGAAAGCCAAACCTCACAAGCTTTCTGTCCCGGGAAACAGGGCTGCTGTCCCCCCCCTTGGTCAGCCCCGCCCCGCCATTGCCGGCCACCCGATCCAAACCCGATCCAAATGAGGATTCCTCGCAGGGAAAAGGTGCCAGCACAGAAAGCCCTGCCTGCCCACAGAGTGCCCAGGCTGTGCCACACACTGCACCTGAAAGCCAAACCTCACAAGCTTTCTGTCCCGGGAAACAGGGCTGCTGTCCCCCCTTCGGTCACCCCCGCCCCGCCATTTTAGCAGCCCCCCCAAAACTCGATCCAAATGAGGATTCCTCGCAGGGAAAAGGTGCCAGCACAGAAAGCCCTGCCTGCCCACAGAGTGCCCAGGCTGTGCCACACACTGCACCTGAAAGCCAAACCTCACAAGCTTTCTGTCCCGGGAAACAGGGCTGCTGTCCCCCCTTTGCTCAGCCCCGCCCCGGCATTGACGGCCAACCGATCCAAACCCGATCCAAATGAGGATTCCTCGCAGGCAAAAGGTGCCAGCACAGAAAGCCCTGGCTGCCAACAGAGTGCCCAGGCTGTGCCACACACTGCACCTGAAAGCCAAACCTCACAAGCTTTCTGTCCCGGGAAACAGGGCTGCTGTCCCCCCTTTGGTCAGCCCCGCCCACCACTGCCGGCCACCCGATCCAAACCCGATCCAAATGAGGATTCCTCGCAGGGAAAAGGTGCCAGCACAGAAAGCCCTGCCTGCCCACAGAGTGCCCAGGCTGTGCCACACACTGCACCTGAAAGCCAAACCTCACAAGCTTTCTGTCCCGGGAAACAGGGCTGCTGTCCCCCCTTTGGTCAGCCCCGCCCACCATTGCCGGCCACCCGATCCAAACCCGATCCAAATGATGATTTCTCGCAGGGAAAAGGTGCCAGCACAGAAAGCCCTGCCTGCCCACGGACACCCCAGGCTGCGCCACACACTGCACCTGAAAGCCAAACCTCACAAGCTTTCTGTCCCGGGAAACAGGGCTGCTGTCCCCCCTTTGGTCAGCCCCGCCCCGCCATTTTAGCAGCCCCCCCAAAACCCGATCCAAATGAGGATTCCTCGCAGGGAAAAGGTGCCAGCACAGAAAGCCCTGCCTGCCCAAAATGTGCCCAAGCTGCGCCACACACTGCACCTGAAAGCCAAACCTCACAAGCTTTCTGTCCCGGGAAACAGGGCTGCTGTCCCCCCTTTGCTCAGCCCCGGCCCGCCATTGCCGGCAACCCGATCCAAACCCGATCCAAATGAGGATTCCTCCCAGGGAAAAGGTGCCAGCACAGAAAGCCCTGCCTGCCCACAGAGTGCCCAGGCTGTGCCACACACTGCACCTGAAAGCCAAACCTCACAAGCTTTCTGTCCCGGGAAACAGGGCTGCTGTCCCCCCTTTGGTCAGACCCGCCCACCATTGCCGGCCACCCGATCCAAACCCGATCCAAATGAGGATTTCTCGCAGGGAAAAGGTGCCAGCACAGAAAGCCCTGCCTGCTCACGGACACCCCAGGCTGCGCCACACACTGCACCTGAAAGCCAAACCTCACAAGCTTTCTGTCCCGGGAAACAGGGCTGCTGTCCCCCCTTTGGTCACCCCCGCCCACCACTGCCGGCCATCCGATCCAAACCCGATCCAAATGAGGATTCCTCGCAGGGAAAAGGTGCCAGCACAGAAAGCCCTGCCTGCCCACAGAGTGCCCAGGCTGTGCCACACACTGCACCTGAAAGCCAAACCTCACAAGCTTTCTGTCCCGGGAAACAGGGCTGCTGTCCCCCCTTTGGTCAGCCCCGCCCCGACATTTTAGCAGCCCCCCCAAAACCCGATCCAAATGAGAATTCCTCGCAGGGAAAAGGTGCCAGCACAGAAAGCCCTGCCTGCCCAGAGAGTGCCCAGGCTGTGCCACACACTGCACCTGAAAGCCAAACCTCACAAGCTTTCTGTCCCGGGAAACAGGGCTGCTGTCCCCCCTTTGGTCAGCCCCGCCCCGCCATTGCCGGCCACCCGATCCTACCCCGATCCAAATGAGGATTCCTCGCAGGGAAAAGGTGCCAGCACAGAAAGCCCTGCCGGGCCACGGACACCCCAGGCTGCGCCACACACTGCACCTGAAAGCCAAACCTCACAAGCTTTCTGTCCCGGGAAACAGGGCTGCTGTCCCCCCTTTGGTCACCCCCGCCCACCACTGCCGGCCACACGATCCAAACCCGATCCAAATGAGGATTCCTCGCAGGGAAAAGGTGCCAGCACAGAAAGCCCTGCCTGCCCAGAGAGTGCCCAGGCTGTGCCACACACTGCACCTGAAAGCCAAACCTCACAAGCTTTCTGTCCCGGGAAACAGGGCTGCTGTCCCCCCTTTGCTCAGCCCCGCCCACCACTGCCGGCCATCCGATCCAAACCCGATCCAAATGAGGATTCCTCGCAGGGAAAAGGTGCCAGCACAGAAAGCCCTGCCTGCCCACAGAGTGCCCAGGCTGTGCCACACACTGCACCTGAAAGCCAAACCTCACAAGCTTTCTGTCCCGGGAAACAGGGCTGCTGTCCCCCCTTTGGTCAGCCCCGCCCCGACATTTTAGCAGCCCCCCCAAAACCCGATCCAAATGAGGATTCCTCGCAGGGAAAAGGTGCCAGCACAGAAAGCCCTGCCTGCCCACAATGTGCCCAAGCTGCGCCACACACTGCACCTGAAAGCCAAACCTCACAAGCTTTCTGTCCCGGGAAACAGGGCTGCTGTCCCCCCTTTGGTCAGCCCCGGCCCGCCATTGCCGGCCACCCGATCCAAACCGGATCCAAATGAGGATTCCTCGCAGGGAAAAGGTGCCAGCACAGAAAGCCCTGCCTGCCCACAGAGTGCCCAGGCCGCGCCACACACTGCACCTGAAAGCCAAACCTCACAAGCTTTCTGTCCCGGGAAACAGGGCTGCTGTCCCCCCTTTGCTCAGCCCCGCCCCGGCATTGACGGCCAACCGATCCAAACCCGATCCAAATGAGGATTCCTCGCAGGGAAAAGGTGCCAGCACAGAAAGCCCTGCCTGCCCACAGAGTGCCCAGGCTGTGCCACACAATGCACCTGAAAGCCAAACCTCAGAAGCTTTCTGTCCCGGGAAACAGGGCTGCTGTCCCCCCTTTGGTCACCCCCGCCCACCACTGCCGGCCATCCGATCCAAACCAGATCCAAATGAGGATTCCTCGCAGGGAAAAGGTGCCAGCACAGATAGCCCTGCCTGCCCACAGACACCCCAGGCTGCGCCACACACTGCACCTGAAAGCCAAACCTCACAAGCTTTCTGTCCCAGGAAACAGGGCTGCTGTCCCCCCTTCGGTCACCCCCGCCCCGCCATTTTAGCAGCCCCCCCAAAACTCGATCCAAATGAGGATTCCTCGCAGGGAAAAGGTGCCAGCACAGAAAGCCCTGCCTGCCCACAGAGTGCCCAGGCTGTGCCACACACTGCACCTGAAAGCCAAACCTCACAAGCTTTCTGTCCCGGGAAACAGGGCTGCTGTCCCCCCTTTGGTCACCCCCGCCCACCACTGCCGGCCACACGATCCAAACCCGATCCAAATGAGGATTCCTCGCAGGGAAAAGGTGCCAGCACAGAAAGCCCTGCCTGCCCACAGAGTGCCCAGGCTGTGCCACACACTGCACCTGAAAGCCAAACCTCACAAGCTTTCTGTCCCGGGAAACAGGGCTGCTGTCCCCCCTTTGGTCAGCCCCGCCCACCATTGCCGGCCACCCGATCCAAACCCGATCCAAATGATGATTTCTCGCAGGGAAAAGGTGCCAGCACAGAAAGCCCTGCCTGCCCACGGACACCCCAGGCTGCGCCACACACTGCACCTGAAAGCCAAACCTCACAAGCTTTCTGTCCCGGGAAACAGGGCTGCTGTCCCCCCTTTGGTCAGCCCCGCCCCGCCATTTTAGCAGCCCCCCCAAAACCCGATCCAAATGAGGATTCCTCGCAGGGAAAAGGTGCCAGCACAGAAAGCCCTGCCTGCCCAAAATGTGCCCAAGCTGCGCCACACACTGCACCTGAAAGCCAAACCTCACAAGCTTTCTGTCCCGGGAAACAGGGCTGCTGTCCCCCCTTTGCTCAGCCCCGGCCCGCCATTGCCGGCAACCCGATCCAAACCCGATCCAAATGAGGATTCCTCCCAGGGAAAAGGTGCCAGCACAGAAAGCCCTGCCTGCCCACAGAGTGCCCAGGCTGTGCCACACACTGCACCTGAAAGCCAAACCTCACAAGCTTTCTGTCCCGGGAAACAGGGCTGCTGTCCCCCCTTTGGTCAGACCCGCCCACCATTGCCGGCCACCCGATCCAAACCCGATCCAAATGAGGATTTCTCGCAGGGAAAAGGTGCCAGCACAGAAAGCCCTGCCTGCTCACGGACACCCCAGGCTGCGCCACACACTGCACCTGAAAGCCAAACCTCACAAGCTTTCTGTCCCGGGAAACAGGGCTGCTGTCCCCCCTTTGGTCACCCCCGCCCACCACTGCCGGCCATCCGATCCAAACCCGATCCAAATGAGGATTCCTCGCAGGGAAAAGGTGCCAGCACAGAAAGCCCTGCCTGCCCACAGAGTGCCCAGGCTGTGCCACACACTGCACCTGAAAGCCAAACCTCACAAGCTTTCTGTCCCGGGAAACAGGGCTGCTGTCCCCCCTTTGGTCAGCCCCGCCCCGACATTTTAGCAGCCCCCCCAAAACCCGATCCAAATGAGAATTCCTCGCAGGGAAAAGGTGCCAGCACAGAAAGCCCTGCCTGCCCAGAGAGTGCCCAGGCTGTGCCACACACTGCACCTGAAAGCCAAACCTCACAAGCTTTCTGTCCCGGGAAACAGGGCTGCTGTCCCCCCTTTGGTCAGCCCCGCCCCGCCATTGCCGGCCACCCGATCCTACCCCGATCCAAATGAGGATTCCTCGCAGGGAAAAGGTGCCAGCACAGAAAGCCCTGCCGGGCCACGGACACCCCAGGCTGCGCCACACACTGCACCTGAAAGCCAAACCTCACAAGCTTTCTGTCCCGGGAAACAGGGCTGCTGTCCCCCCTTTGGTCACCCCCGCCCACCACTGCCGGCCACACGATCCAAACCCGATCCAAATGAGGATTCCTCGCAGGGAAAAGGTGCCAGCACAGAAAGCCCTGCCTGCCCAGAGAGTGCCCAGGCTGTGCCACACACTGCACCTGAAAGCCAAACCTCACAAGCTTTCTGTCCCGGGAAACAGGGCTGCTGTCCCCCCTTTGCTCAGCCCCGCCCACCACTGCCGGCCATCCGATCCAAACCCGATCCAAATGAGGATTCCTCGCAGGGAAAAGGTGCCAGCACAGAAAGCCCTGCCTGCCCACAGAGTGCCCAGGCTGTGCCACACACTGCACCTGAAAGCCAAACCTCACAAGCTTTCTGTCCCGGGAAACAGGGCTGCTGTCCCCCCTTTGGTCAGCCCCGCCCCGACATTTTAGCAGCCCCCCCAAAACCCGATCCAAATGAGGATTCCTCGCAGGGAAAAGGTGCCAGCACAGAAAGCCCTGCCTGCCCACAATGTGCCCAAGCTGCGCCACACACTGCACCTGAAAGCCAAACCTCACAAGCTTTCTGTCCCGGGAAACAGGGCTGCTGTCCCCCCTTTGGTCAGCCCCGGCCCGCCATTGCCGGCCACCCGATCCAAACCGGATCCAAATGAGGATTCCTCGCAGGGAAAAGGTGCCAGCACAGAAAGCCCTGCCTGCCCACAGAGTGCCCAGGCCGCGCCACACACTGCACCTGAAAGCCAAACCTCACAAGCTTTCTGTCCCGGGAAACAGGGCTGCTGTCCCCCCTTTGCTCAGCCCCGCCCCGGCATTGACGGCCAACCGATCCAAACCCGATCCAAATGAGGATTCCTCGCAGGGAAAAGGTGCCAGCACAGAAAGCCCTGCCTGCCCACAGAGTGCCCAGGCTGTGCCACACAATGCACCTGAAAGCCAAACCTCAGAAGCTTTCTGTCCCGGGAAACAGGGCTGCTGTCCCCCCTTTGGTCACCCCCGCCCACCACTGCCGGCCATCCGATCCAAACCAGATCCAAATGAGGATTCCTCGCAGGGAAAAGGTGCCAGCACAGATAGCCCTGCCTGCCCACAGACACCCCAGGCTGCGCCACACACTGCACCTGAAAGCCAAACCTCACAAGCTTTCTGTCCCAGGAAACAGGGCTGCTGTCCCCCCTTCGGTCACCCCCGCCCCGCCATTTTAGCAGCCCCCCCAAAACTCGATCCAAATGAGGATTCCTCGCAGGGAAAAGGTGCCAGCACAGAAAGCCCTGCCTGCCCACAGAGTGCCCAGGCTGTGCCACACACTGCACCTGAAAGCCAAACCTCACAAGCTTTCTGTCCCGGGAAACAGGGCTGCTGTCCCCCCTTTGGTCACCCCCGCCCACCACTGCCGGCCACACGATCCAAACCCGATCCAAATGAGGATTCCTCGCAGGGAAAAGGTGCCAGCACAGAAAGCCCTGCCTGCCCAGAGAGTGCCCAGGCTGTGCCACACACTGCACCTGAAAGCCAAACCTCACAAGCTTTCTGTCCCGGGAAACAGGGCTGCTGTCCCCCCCCTTGGTCAGCCCCGCCCCGCCATTGCCGGCCACCCGATCCAAACCCGATCCAAATGAGGATTCCTCGCAGGGAAAAGGTGCCAGCACAGAAAGCCCTGCCTGCCCAGAGAGTGCCCAGGCTGTGCCACACACTGCACCTGAACGCCAAACCTCATAAGCTTTCTGTCCCGGGAAACAGGGCTGCTGTCCCCACTTTGGTCAGCCCCGCCCCGCCATTTTAGCAGCCCCCCCAAAACCCGATCCAAATGAGGATTCCTCGCAGGGAAAAGGTGCCAGCACAGAGAGCCCTGCCTGCCCAGGGACACCCCAGGCTGCGCCACACACTGCACCTGAAAGCCAAACCTCACAAGCTTTCTGTCCCGGGAAACAGGGCTGCTGCCCCCCCCTTGGTCAGCCCCGCCCACCACTGCCGGCCACACGATCCAAACCAGATCCAAAGGAGGATTCCTCGCAGGGAAAAGGTGCCAGCACAGAAAGCCCTGCCTGCCCACAGAGTGCCCAGGCTGTGCCACACACTGCACCTGAAAGCCAAACCTCACAAGCTTTCTGTCCCGGGAAACAGGGCTGCTGTCACCCCTTTGGTCAGACCCGCCCACCATTGCCGGCCACCCGATCCAAACCCGATCCAAATGAGGATTTCTCGCAGGGAAAAGGTGCCAGCACAGAAAGCCCTGCCTGCCCACGGACACCCCAGGCTGCGCCACACACTGCACCTGAAAGCCAAACCTCACAAGCTTTCTGTCCCGGGAAACAGGGCTGCTGTCCCCCCTTTGGTCACCCCCGCCCACCACTGCCGGCCATCCGATCCAAACCCGATCCAAATGAGGATTCCTCGCAGGGAAAAGGTGCCAGCACAGAAAGCCCTGCCTGTTCACGGACACCCCAGGCTGCGCCACACACTGCACCTGAAAGCCAAACCTCACAAGCTTTCTGTCCCGGGAAACAGGGCTGCTGTCCCCCCTGTGCTCAGCCCCGCCCCGCCATTTTAGCAGCCCCCCCAAAACCCGATCCAAATGAGGATTCCTCGCAGGGAAAAGGTGCCAGCACAGAAAGCCCTGCCTGCCCACGGACACCCCAGGCTGCGCCACACACTGCACCTGAAAGCCAAACCTCACAAGCTTTCTGTCCCGGGAAACAGGGCTGCTGTCCCCCCTTTGGTCACCCCCGCCCACCACTGCCGGCCACACGATCCAAACCCGATCCAAAGGAGGATTCCTCGCAGGGAAAAGGTGCCAGCACAGAAAGCCCTGCCTGCCCACAGTGTGCCCAGGCTGCGCCACACACTGCACCTGAAAGCCAAACCTCACAAGCTTTCTGTCCCGGGAAACAGGGCTGCTGTCCCCCCCCCTTGGTCAGCCCCGCCCCGCCATTGCCGGCCACCCGATCCAAACCCGATCCAAATGAGGATTCCTCGCAGGGAAAAGGTGCCAGCACAGAAAGCCCTGCCTGCCCACGGACACCCCAGGCTGCGCCACACACTGCACCTGAAAGCCAAAGCTCACAAGCTTTCTGTCCCGGGAAACAGGGCTGCTGTCCCCCCTTTGGTCACCCCCGCCCACCACTGCCGGCCATCCGATCCAAACCCGATCCAAATGAGGATTCCTCGCAGGGAAAAGGTGCCAGCACAGAAAGCCCTGCCTGCCCACAGAGTCCCCAGGCTGTGCCACACACTGCACCTGAAAGTCAAACCTCACAGGCTTTCTGTCCCGGGAAACAGGGCTGCTGTCCCCCCTTTGGTCACCCCCGCCCACCACTGCCGGCCATCCGATCCAAACCCGATCCAAATGAGGATTCCTCGCAGGAAAAAGGTGCCAGCACAGAAAGCCCTGCCTGTTCACGGACACCCCAGGCTGCGCCACACACTGCACCTGAAAGCCAAACCTCACAAGCTTTCTGTCCCGGGAAACAGGGCTGCTGTCCCCCCTTTGGTCAGCCCCGCCCACCACTGCCGGCCACCCGATCCAAACCCGATCCAAATGAGGATTCCTCGCAGGGGAAAAGGTGCCAGCACAGAAAGCCCTGCCTGCCCACAGTGTGCCCAGGCTGCGCCACACACTGCACCTGAAAGCCAAACCTCACAAGCTTTCTGTCCCGGGAAACAGGGCTGCTGTCCCCCCCCTTGGTCAGCCCCGCCCCGCCATTGCCGGCCACCCGATCCAAACCCGATCCAAATGAGGATTCCTCGCAGGGAAAAGGTGCCAGCACATAAAGCCCTGCCTGCCCAGAGAGTGCCCAGGCTGTGCCACACACTGCACCTGAAAGCCAAACCTCATAAGCTTTCTGTCCCGGGAAACAGGGCTGCTGTCCCCACTTTGGTCAGCCCTGCCCCGCCATTTTAGCAGCCCCCCCAAAACCCGATCCAAATGAGGATTCCTCGCAGGGAAAAGGTGCCAGCACAGAAAGCCCTGCCGGCCACGGACACCCCAGGCTGCGCCACACACTGCACCTGTAAAGCCAAAACTCACAAGCTTTCTGTCCCGGGAAACAGGGCTGCTGTCCCCCCTTTGGTCAGCCCCGCCCTGCCATTGCCGGCCACCCGATCCAAACGAGGATTCCTCGCAGGGAAAAGGTGCCAGCACAGAAAGCCCTGCCTGCCCACAGTGTGCCCAGGCTGTGCCACACAATGCACCTGAAAGCCAAACCTCACAAGCTTTCTGTCCCGGGAA